>NC_137672.1:2489581-2514581 GCF_963422515.1 Blennius ocellaris
GACACACTGAGATGGACACACTGAGAAGGACACACTGAGGTGGACACACTGAGAAGGACACACTGAGATGGACACACTGAGGTGGACACACTGAGATGGACACACTGAGAAGGACACACTGAGAAGGACACACTGAGAAGGACACACTGAGATGGACACACTGAGATGGACACACTGAGAAGGACACACTGAGATGGACACACTGAGAAGGACACACTGAGAAGCACACACTGAGGTGGACACACTGAGAAGGACACACTGAGAAGGACACACTGAGATGGACACACTGAGATGGACACACTGAGAAGGACACACTGAGATGGACACACTGAGATGGACACACTGAGAAGGACACACTGAGAAGGACACACTGAGATGGACACACTGAGAAGGACACACTGAGATGGACACACTGAGATGGACACACTGAGATGGACACACTGAGAAGCACACACTGAGGTGGACACACTGAGAAGGACACACTGAGAAGGACACACTGAGATGGACACACTGAGAAGGACACACTGAGAAGCACACACTGAGAAGGACACACTGAGAAGGACACACTGAGATGGACACACTGAGATGGACACACTGAGAAGGACACACTGAGATGGACACACTGAGAAGGACACACTGAGATGGACACACTGAGAAGGACACACTGAGATGGACACACTGAGGTGGACACACTGAGATGGACACACTGAGAAGGACACACTGAGATGGACACACTGAGAAGGACACACTGAGAAGGACACACTGAGATGGACACACTGAGAAGCACACACTGAGATGGACACACTGAGGTGGACACACTGAGATGGACACACTGAGAAGGACACACTGAGATGGACACACTGAGAAGGACACACTGAGGTGGACACACTGAGATGGACACACTGAGGTGGACACACTGAGATGGACACACTGAGAAGGACACACTGAGATGGACACACTGAGATGGACACACTGAGAAGGACACACTGAGATGGACACACTGAGATGGACACACTGAGATGGACACACTGAGAAGCACACACTGAGATGGACACACTGAGGTGGACACACTGAGATGGACACACTGAGATGGACACACTGAGAAGGACACACTGAGATGGACACACTGAGATGGACACACTGAGAAGGACACACTGAGATGGACACACTGAGAAGGACACACTGAGGTGGACACACTGAGAAGGACACACTGAGATGGACACACTGAGGTGGACACACTGAGATGGACACACTGAGAAGGACACACTGAGAAGGACACACTGAGATGGACACACTGAGATGGACACACTGAGAAGGACACACTGAGATGGACACACTGAGATGGACACACTGAGAAGGACACACTGAGATGGACACACTGAGAAGCACACACTGAGATGGACACACTGAGAAGGACACACTGAGAAGGACACACTGAGATGGACACACTGAGAAGGACACACTGAGAAGGACACACTGAGATGGACACACTGAGAAGGACACACTGAGGTGGACACACTGAGAAGGACACACTGAGATGGACACACTGAGATGGACACACTGAGAAGGACACACTGAGAAGGACACACTGAGATGGACACACTGAGAAGGACACACTGAGATGGACACACTGAGATGGACACACTGAGAAGGACACACTGAGATGGACACACTGAGATGGACACACTGAGATTGACACACTGAGAAGGACACACTGAGATGGACACACTGAGAAGCACACACTGAGATGGACACACTGAGAAGGACACACTGAGATGGACACACTGAGATGGACACACTGAGAAGGACACACTGAGATGGACACACTGAGAAGGACACACTGAGATGGACACACTGAGATGGACACACTGAGATTGACACACTGAGAAGGACACACTGAGATGGACACACTGAGAAGCACACACTGAGATGGACACACTGAGAAGGACACACTGAGATGGACACACTGAGATGGACACACTGAGAAGGACACACTGAGATGGACACACTGAGAAGGACACACTGAGATGGACACACTGAGATGGACACACTGAGATTGACACACTGAGAAGGACACACTGAGATGGACACACTGAGAAGCACACACTGAGATGGACACACTGAGAAGGACACACTGAGATGGACACACTGAGAAGGACACACTGAGATGGACACACTGAGATGGACACACTGAGAAGGACACACTGAGATGGACACACTGAGAAGGACACACTGAGAAGGACACGTGGACAGAGTGGTGGTGAATGTGGTGAACTAGTGAACACTTCAAACGTACTTAGTCTCCATAATACTGCATTGTTGGTCTCCTCTCTGAAAGTCTTGTGAAGGTGACGCTGCCCAGCAACCGGACCGTGAGCCTCTGCCACCCGTACCACTGGGGTGACGGGGGCCACAAGGTGTTCCAGTACCTGTTTGAGAGCGTCCTGGGCTGCCTGGTGCCCTTCTCCCTCATCAACACCTGCTACAGCTCCGTCATCTGCCGCCTGCAGAGCGCCAAGTTCCAGCGCAGGGCGCAGGGCAGCCGCCTCATCCTCCTCATCATCTGCACCTTCGCCGTGTTCTGGCTTCCCTACCACGTCGTCAACGTCATCGAGGTGCCGCTCACGAATCACACGACATCAAGTCGTTTCACCACAGACCAATCAAAACACAAGGCTTCTGTCAGTGTTGTCGCTGTGATGGGATGTGACTCATTTCACTGGTCCCTCCTCTCTTGCTCTGCACTTCTTCAATGGACTTTTAATGAGAAACATCTGGACGAGCTTCTGACTTTAAATGTTTCTTGTTAAATGAAATTGTAAGGCTAGAAATGAAGGAAATGGAATAAGCCTAACTATTATTGAATTAAACGTATGAATGCTAACTTAATAAAATCCTTCATAGTTTTATATTTTTTCCAAATTCTCAAGAAAGTTTGTTATGTTTATTTCATTTACTTGACTTTTTTTTATTTCTATTGTTTTTTAACTTTAAGATTATTGAAGAATTACTTTCAATTACTTTAATTTCAAAAGTTTTTTTTTTTTTTTTTCCTTCATTATTTAGATCCTCTTTTGTTTTACTGGACTTCTAATTAGTCACATTGCTAATGTCTTCAATGTGATATTATTAATTACTATCATCCTCAAAACAATATACTTGTTTCACTAAGTTAAAAATGCAATGAACAACATTCAAAAGGAATAGAATCAAGGTTGAAGGTTTATTATTTGTCATTTAAGTAGTACTGAGTACAGGGAAATGAACTTGGTTAAAGCAGTGTAAACACAGGGAGTGAATATATAAAACAGTACACAGTCAAACAGTGTAGTCCTCAGATAAGACGAGTATAACATCAGGACATAAAAGACAAAGAAATACATTTGACAATTTGTTCATTTGTTTTTTAGCAACATGAATTAAAAATGTGACCGAATGAGTTTGACTGGTTAAAGAACAAGTTCCTGCAGGGACAGTCTGCTTGACTGGTTCTGTCCCTTCATGTCCGTCCTTGTGTCTCCCTCCTTGTGCCGCTGTCCTTGTGTCTCCCCCCTGGTGTCCCCCCTTGTGTCTCCGTCCTTGTGCCCCCCTCCTTGTGCCGCTGTCCTTGTGTCTCCCTCCTTGTGTCTCCGTCCTTGTGTCTCCCCCCTGGTGTCCCCCCTTGTGTCTCCGTCCTTGTGCCCCCCTCCTTGTGCCGCTGTCCTTGTGTCTCCCTCCTTGTGCCGCTGTCCTTGTGTCTCCCTCCTTGTGTCTCCGTCCTTGTGTCCCCCCTGGTGTCCCTCTCCTTGTGTCTCCCTCCTTGTGTTTCCCTCCTTGTGTCCCCCCCCTTGTGTCCCCCCTGGTGTCCCTCTCCTTGTGTTTCCCTCCTTGTGTCCCCCCCCTGGTGTCCCCCCCCTGGTGTCCCTCTCCTTGTGTTTCCCTCCTTGTGTCCCCCCCTGGTGTCCCCCCCTGGTGTCCCTCTCCTTGTGTTTCCCTCCTTGTGTCCCCCCCTGGTGTCCCCCCCTGGTGTCCCCCTCCTTGTGTCCCCCCCTTGTCCCCCCCTGGTGTCCCTCTCCTTGTGTCCCCCCTCCTTGTGTCCCCCCCTTGTCCCCCCTCCAGGTGGTGGGGGTGTTGCAGGGCAGCCAGTCGGTGTTGCAGGCCGCCGGGCTGGCTCGTCCCAACGTGACGGCGTTCGCCTACTTCAGCAGCGCCGTCAACCCCGTCCTGTACGTGTTCGCCGGCAGCTCTCACATCCGCCAGGCGGGCCTCAGCTTCATGGGGAAGCTGTTTGAAGCCACCAACTCCGAGAGCCGCAGCACCACCACCACCAGCCGCCACGGCCGCGGCAGCTCCGCCCGGGACGACGGCTCCGTGCTGCACACGCTGTCCGTCAAGCTGGGGAAGCCCTTCAAGGCCAGGGGCAAGGACGGGACCGGCAGCCAGCCGGGGGCCGAGGACGGGGAGCCGGGGGCCGAGGACGGGGAGCCGGAGCTCCGGACCCTGGCCCCCGGGGAGCCGCTGGAGGACCACCACCGGTGGACCGCCGCTGGAAACTAGAAGCGCTGAGCTTCTGCAGGAATATTAAAGCCACTGATTGTAAAGAAAGAAAAAATACATTCTGTACATTCTGAAGATTATATGAACAGAGGGCTTCTTTATTGGTTTTGGTGCTCAAAACATGAAATGTGTATTTTCAATTCAAGTTACTCACTGGATTGTGAAATTCTTGCCGGGAAATTCCGAAAAGTAAAAAAAAAAAAAAAACATGAACATTTTTTTGTAGATTTATATTTACAACTGCTTGTTCATTATGTTAGCATATAAAAGGTTTGATTTGACGCTTCATCTTCAAAAAAATAGTCTGGAAAATAGTGTGTGTGTGTGTGTGTGTGTGTGTGTGTGTGTGTGTGTGTGTGTGTGTGTGTGTGTGTGTTAATGCATTTTATATATTATCATGTTGCCTTTTTCCCCCTATTTTGACATATTGAATGTGTTTCTACAGTTGTGCAGTACAGAACCCAGTGTGACTATATGTATAATGTGGCTAACACATTGTGTTCATCACACACGGCTTCATGGACACACTGTGTTTGTATATTGTGTTTGTATATTGTGTTTGTATATTGTGGTGGTCTGAGTCTGCTTTCTACAAAGGTTCTTCCAGCTAGAGGGAGTTTTTCTTTCTGTCACAAATAAACCTGCTGCTCATGTGGATCCTTTGGGTTTTCCTCTTTTCTCGGCTAGAAGCCCAGAGGAAGGACTGTTGTGTTTGGTGTTATGTCAATAAAGTTGAATTGAATTGGAAAAGTTGAATTTTTGTCTTGCAATGTTCTTTTCACATCCAAATGAGAACACCGTTAATAATGCAATGTCGGCAGGGTTTCATCAGACACATTGCACCACAGCTTCCTTCCCGTCACTCGTCGCTCTGCCCTCAATTTCACAAAGCAGATCTTTATGTGGTCGATGTCTTCATCTTCACAACCATCACTGTCCTGTTCAGCATCACTGCTCTCATCACTGCTCTCATCACTGCTCTCATCACTGCTCTCATCACTGCCCACATCACTGCTCTCATCACTGCTCACTGCTCACATCACTGCTCTCATCACTGCTCTCATCACTGCTCTCATCACTGCTCTCATCACTGCTCACTGCTCTCATCACTGCTCACTGCTCTCATCACTGCTCACATCACTGCTCTCATCACTGCTCTCATCCCTGCTCTCATCACTGCTCTCATCACTGCTCACTGCTCACATCACTGCTCTCATCACTGCTCTCATCACTGCTCACATCACTGCTCTCATCACTGCTCTCATCACTGCTCTCATCACTGCTCTCATCACTGCTCTCATCACTGCTCACATCACTGCTCTCATCACTGCTCACTGCTCTCATCACTGCTCTCATCACTGCTCACTGCTCTCATCACTGCTCACTGCTCTCATCACTGCCCACATCACTGCTCTCATCACTGCTCTCATCACTACTCACATCACTGCTCTCATCACTGTTCACATCACTGCTCTCATCACTGCTCTCATCACTACTCACATCACTGCTCTCATCACTGTTCACATCACTGCTCTCATCACTGCTCTCATCACTACTCACATCACTGCTCACATCACTGCTCTCATCACTGTTCACATCACTGCTCTCATCACTGCTCTCATCACTACTCACATCACTGCTCTCATCACTGCTCTCATCACTGCTCTCATCACTGCTCACATCACTGCTCTCATCACTGCTCTCATCACTGCTCTCATCACTGCTCACATCACTGCTCTCAGCACTGCTCACATCACTGCATTCTTCACTGCTCACATCACTGCTCTCATCACTGCTCTCATCACTGCTCTCATCACTGCTCACATCACTGCATTCTTCACTGCTCACATCACTGCTCTCATCACTGCTCTCATCACTGCTCACATCACTGCTCTCATCACTGCTCTCATCACTGCTCACATCACTGCTCTCATCACTGCTCTCATCACCGCTCACATCACTGCATTCTTCACTGCTCACATCACTGCTCTCATCACTGCTCTCATCACTGCTCACTGCTCTCATCACTGCTCACATCACTGCTCTCATCACTGCCCACATCACTGCATTCTTCACTGCTCACATCACTGCTCTCATCACTGCTCTCATCACTGCTCTCATCACTGCTCACATCACTGCATTCTTCACTGCTCACATCACTGCTCTCATCACTGCTCTCATCACTGCTCTCATCACTGCTCTCATCACTGCTCACATCACTGCATTCTTCACTGCTCACATCACTGCTCTCATCACTGCTCTCATCACTGCTCACATCACTGCTCTCATCACTGCTCTCATCACTGCTCACATCACTGCTCTCATCACTGCTCACATCACTGCATTCTTCACTGCTCACATCACTGCTCTCATCACTGCTCTCATCACCGCTCACATCACTGCATTCTTCACTGCTCACATCACTGCTCTCATCACTGCTCTCATCACTGCTCACTGCTCACATCACTGCTCTCATCACTGCTCTCATCACTGCTCTCATCACTGCTCACTGCTCACATCACTGCTCTCATCACTGCTCACTGCTCTCATCACTGCTCTCATCACTGCTCTCATCACCATATGTTGTTTTTTAACTCCAAAAATCCCCCAAAATGATAATGGACAAGGAATGAAATTTAAATAATAAAGTAATGGACTTAAAAATATTCCAGGACGGACACTTGGAGATCTGAGGGCTGGTGATCGTCGGATTTCTTTCTTAAATTATTATTTCATTATATATTATTTTTATTATTATTTGCATTGTCAACAACAGTGTTTCACCACTGCTCCGCGGCACACTGGTGTTTCCTCCAGATCTCGTCAGCTGAGCCGTGGGAAATTATCACATTTCACTTTTTTTTCTAAAAAAAACCGTTGCTCTCACAGCGACAGTGTGTTGCAGAGTCATCATGTATAAATACTCTTCACCACTAGAGGGCAGCACAGAACTTTGCCGGTGAAATGTAAAGTGACAGACGCCAGTGTGGTTCATCTCCACCTCCTGCTACCATCTTGTATCAAAGTACTGTGTCAGTGACAGTGATGGAGAAGTTTTTGAAAACCAGGATCTCAGCTCTTCATCCATCAGGTCCAGGTTTCACACTGAGGGAGGCACTATTAAAAAAAAGTCCTTGTTTCTGGATTTACTGGATTCCTGTTGATCAAACTTTGATGAGAAAGACTTTATAATGTTAATAGAGGCTACAGAGTTTCACAGTTTAATATTTTCAGGTGGAGGTGTGACTCCAGAGTTTTACAAAGAAAAAAGTGTGTCTTGGCTCCAAAAGGTTGAAAAACACTGGTCTACAATGCAAATAATATTCATGTAATGTGTCTCCGTGCTTCCTTTTTGCTGGATCACAAACTATTTGTTGACTAGAACAGAACAGAACAGAACAGAACAGAACAGAACAGAATACAATACAATACAATACAATACAATACAATACAATACAATACAGTACAATACAATACAATACAATACAGTACAATACAATACAATACAGTACAATACAATACAATACAATACAGTACAATACAATACAATACAATACAGTACAATACAATACAATACAATACAGTACAATACAATATAATACAATACAATACAGTACAATACAATACAATACAATACAATACAGTACAATACAATACAATACAATACAATACAATACAATACAATACAGTACAATACAATACAATACAATACAATACAATACAATACAGTACAATACAATACAATACAATACAATACAATACAGTACAATACAATACAATACAATACAATACAATACAATACAATACAGTACAATACAATACAATACAATACAATACAATACAATACAGTACAATACAATACAATACAATACAATACAATACAATACAATACAGTACAGTACAGTACAGTACAATACAATACAATACAATACAATACAATACAATACAGTACAGTACAATACAATACAGTACAATACAATACAGTACAATACAATACAATACAATACAGTACAGTACAATACAATACAGTACAATACAATACAATACAATACAATACAATACAATACAATACAATACAGTACAATACAATACAATACAGTACAATACAATACAATACAATACAGTACAAAAGAGGCCCAAGCACAATACTTGAAGCACAGAAAAGTGATTCTTGATGCAATACATGTAAAAATGGAGCACCGGTTTTCATAAAAGTTCCTTTTTAAACCCACAAGTGAGTAAAAACTGTCCTGAAGTCTTGTTGAATACAAAGTGATGAGATTGGAGGAGCTGAGAATCAACAGTTAACGACTGATGACAGAAAAGTGCTGCACTGCATGACAGCGACCGTAAAGTAGGACGAGCGGCAGTGGAGCCACCAGAACCTGACCTGACCTGGTTTCAACGACGCTCCAGTCACAATGACGTCAGAGGATTCTTTACTCTTTTCTTAAAAAAAACAAATCACTCTTTCTGAGAATGTTTGCAGCTTCTATGAATCAAAGTGTCGTTCAGGAGGTTTGTGTCATATTGACTTCTAGTAACTGATTGTTTCACCTCTGAAAGAGTTCCAGCAGGGTTTCCTGGCAGCGTTGAGGCTTTGTATCACGGCTGTCCAGACATGAAGTCCAGATGTTGTCAGCTGGCCTGGGAGCGTCTCTTTGTGTCAACACTGTCCAGACATGAAGTCCAGATGTTGTCAGCTGGCCTGGGAGCGTCTCTTTGTGTCAACACTGTCCAGACATGAAGTCCAGATGTTGTCACCTGGCCTGGAGCGTCTCTTTGTGTCACGGCTGTCCAGACATGAAGTCCAGATGTTGTCAGCTGGCCTGGGAGCGTCTCTTTGTGTCACGGCTGTCCAGACATGAAGTCCAGATGTTGTCAGCTGGCCTGGGAGCGTCTCTTTGTGTCAACACTGTCCAGACATGAAGTCCAGATGTTGTCAGCTGGCCTGGGAGCGTCTCTTTGTGTCAACACTGTCCAGACATGAAGTCCAGATGTTGTCAGCTGGCCTGGGAGCGTCTCTTTGTGTCACGGCTGTCCAGACATGAAGTCCAAATGTTGTCAGCTGGCCTGGGAGCGTCTCTTTGTGTCAACACTGTCCAGACATGAAGTCCAGATGTTGTCAGCTGGCCTGGGAGCGTCTCTTTGTGTCAACACTGTCCAGACATGAAGTCCAGATGTTGTCAGCTGGCCTGGGAGCGTCTCTTTGTGTCACGGCTGTCCAGACATGAAGTCCAGATGTTGTCAGCTGGCCTGGGAGCGTCTCTTTGTGTCACGGCTGTCCAGACATGAAGTCCAGATGTTGTCAGCTGGCCTGGGAGCGTCTCTTTGTGTCAACACTGTCCAGACATGAAGTCCAGATGTTGTCAGCTGGCCTGGGAGCGTCTCTTTGTGTCAACACTGTCCAGACATGAAGTCCAGATGTTGTCAGCTGGCCTGGGAGCGTCTCTTTGTGTCAACACTGTCCAGACATGAAGTCCAGATGTTGTCAGCTGGCCTGGGAGCGTCTCTTTGTGTCACGGCTGTCCAGACATGAAGTCCAAATGTTGTCAGCTGGCCTGGGAGCGTCTCTTTGTGTCAACACTGTCCAGACATGAAGTCCAGATGTTGTCAGCTGGCCTGGGAGCGTCTCTTTGTGTCAACACTGTCCAGACATGAAGTCCAGATGTTGTCAGCTGGCCTGGGAGCGTCTCTTTGTGTCACGGCTGTCCAGACATGAAGTCCAGATGTTGTCAGCTGGCCTGGGAGCGTCTCTTTGTGTCACGGCTGTCCAGACATGAAGTCCAGATGTTGTCAGCTGGCCTGGGAGCGTCTCTTTGTGTCAACACTGTCCAGACATGAAGTCCAGATGTTGTCAGCTGGCCTGGGAGCGTCTCTTTGTGTCAACACTGTCCAGACATGAAGTCCAGATGTTGTCAGCTGGCCTGGGAGCGTCTCTTTGTGTCAACACTGTCCAGACATGAAGTCCAGATGTTGTCAGCTGGCCTGGGAGCGTCTCTTTGTGTCACGGCTGTCCAGACATGAAGTCCAGATGTTGTCAGCTGGCCTGGGAGCGTCTCTTTGTGTCAACACTGTCCAGACATGAAGTCCAGATGTTGTCAGCTGGCCTGGGAGCGTCTCTTTGTGTCAACACGGTCCAGACATGAAGTCCAGATGTTGTCACCTGGCCTGGAGCGTCTCTTTGTGTCACGGCTGTCCAGACATGAAGTCCAGATGTTGTCACCTGGCCTGGAGCGTCTCTTTGTGTCACGGCTGTCCAGACATGAAGTCCAGATGTTGTCAGCTGGCCTGGGAGCGTCTCTTTGTGTCAACACTGTCCAGACATGAAGTCCAGATGTTGTCAGCTGGCCTGGGAGCGTCTCTTTGTGTCAACACTGTCCAGACATGAAGTCCAGATGTTGTCAGCTGGCCTGGGAGCGTCTCTTTGTGTCAACACTGTCCAGACATGAAGTCCAGATGTTGTCAGCTGGCCTGGGAGCGTCTCTTTGTGTCAACACTGTCCAGACATGAAGTCCAGATGTTGTCAGCTGGCCTGGGAGCGTCTCTTTGTGTCAACACGGTCCAGACATGAAGTCCAGATGTTGTCACCTGGCCTGGAGCGTCTCTTTGTGTCACGGCTGTCCAGACATGAAGTCCAGATGTTGTCAGCTGGCCTGGGAGCGTCTCTTTGTGTCAACACTGTCCAGACATGAAGTCCAGATGTTGTCAGCTGGCCTGGGAGCGTCTCTTTGTGTCAACACTGTCCAGACATGAAGTCCAGATGTTGTCAGCTGGCCTGGGAGCGTCTCTTTGTGTCACGGCTGTCCAGACATGAAGTCCAGATGTTGTCAGCTGGCCTGGGAGCGTCTCTTTGTGTCAACACTGTCCAGACATGAAGTCCAGATGTTGTCAGCTGGCCTGGGAGCGTCTCTTTGTGTCACGGCTGTCCAGACATGAAGTCCAGATGTTGTCACCTGGCCTGGGAGCGTCTCTTTGTGTCAACACTGTCCAGACATGAAGTCCAGATGTTGTCAGCTGGCCTGGGAGCGTCTCTTTGTGTCACGGCTGTCCAGACATGAAGTCCAGATGTTGTCACCTGGCCTGGGAGCGTCTCTTTGTGTCACGGCTGTCCAGACATGAAGTCCAGATGTTGTCAGCTGGCCTGGGAGCGTCTCTTTGTGTCAACACTGTCCAGACATGAAGTCCAGATGTTGTCAGCTGGCCTGGGAGCGTCTCTTTGTGTCAACACTGTCCAGACATGAAGTCCAGATGTTGTCAGCTGGCCTGGGAGCGTCTCTTTGTGTCAACACTGTCCAGACATGAAGTCCAGATGTTGTCAGCTGGCCTGGGAGCGTCTCTTTGTGTCAACACTGTCCAGACATGAAGTCCAGATGTTGTCAGCTGGCCTGAGAGCGTCTCTTTGTGTCAACACTGTCCAGACATGAAGTCCAGATGTTGTCAGCTGGCCTGGGAGCGTCTCTTTGTGTCACGGCTGTCCAGACATGAAGTCCAGATGTTGTCAGCTGGCCTGGGAGCGTCTCTTTGTGTCACGGCTGTCCAGACATGAAGTCCAGATGTTGTCAGCTGGCCTGGGAGCGTCTCTTTGTGTCAACACTGTCCAGACATGAAGTCCAGATGTTGTCAGCTGGCCTGGGAGCGTCTCTTTGTGTCACGGCTGTCCAGACATGAAGTCCAGATGTTGTCAGCTGGCCTGGGAGCGTCTCTTTGTGTCAACACTGTCCAGACATGAAGTCCAGATGTTGTCAGCTGGCCTGGGAGCGTCTCTTTGTGTCACGGCTGTCCAGACATGAAGTCCAGATGTTGTCAGCTGGCCTGGGAGCGTCTCTTTGTGTCAACACTGTCCAGACATGAAGTCCAGATGTTGTCAGCTGGCCTGGGAGCGTCTCTTTGTGTCACGGCTGTCCAGACATGAAGTCCAGATGTTGTCACCTGGCCTGGGAGCGTCTCTTTGTGTCACGGCTGTCCAGACATGAAGTCCAGATGTTGTCAGCTGGCCTGGGAGCGTCTCTTTGTGTCAACACTGTCCAGACATGAAGTCCAGATGTTGTCAGCTGGCCTGGGAGCGTCTCTTTGTGTCAACACTGTCCAGACATGAAGTCCAGATGTTGTCAGCTGGCCTGGGAGCGTCTCTTTGTGTCAACACTGTCCAGACATGAAGTCCAGATGTTGTCAGCTGGCCTGGGAGCGTCTCTTTGTGTCAACACTGTCCAGACATGAAGTCCAGATGTTGTCAGCTGGCCTGGGAGCGTCTCTTTGTGTCACGGCTGTCCAGACATGAAGTCCAGATGTTGTCAGCTGGCCTGAGAGCGTCTCTTTGTGTCAACACTGTCCAGACATGAAGTCCAGATGTTGTCAGCTGGCCTGAGAGCGTCTCTTTGTGTCACGGCTGTCCAGACATGAAGTCCAGATGTTGTCACCTGGCCTTGTGTCACGGCTGTCCAGACATGAAGTCCAGATGTTGCCACCTGGCCTGGGAGCGTCTCTTTGTGTCAACACTGTCCAGACATGAAGTCCAGATGTTGTCAGCTGGCCTGGGAGCGTCTCTTTGTGTCAACACTGTCCAGACATGAAGTCCAGATGTTGTCAGCTGGCCTGGGAGCGTCTCTGGCTGATGAGAGTACTACACCGTCACTAAGCTCCTCACTCACAGCCAGAGGACGTCTTCACCGTCTGCACCACCATCCTGCAGCCTGTTGTACCTGAAAACCCACTGTCATGCCCCAGTGACCCCCAGTGACCACGGCCTTACCAGGGCCCGACCACGGCCTTACCACAGCCTTACCACAGCCTTACCACAGCCCTACCACGGCCTTACTACGGCCTTGCCACGGCCTTACCATGGCCCTACACCAGTAGTGATGAGGTGCATGGTCTCCCCTCGGTCCCCTGGACTCCACCACTGGAACCACTCGCCCAGCATTGACCTCTGCCTTGCTCTCCATCCGAGCCTGGAACACCTGGAGGAAACACTGCTGGTGGACTTCAGGTCAGTACGGAGCCGGATTATCATCTGCAGATTATCATCTGAAGATTATCAGCCTGCAGATTATCATCTGAAGATTATCATCTGCAGATTATCATCTGAAGATTATCAGCCTGCAGTTGGGAAGCAGACTGTGTCCACTGGGTGGACAGTTGGACCTCCTCACCAGCTGGACAGTCAGAGGGACAAACACCTCCTCCATCTCTGTCCTGACCGGTCACCATAAGGGTGTCCTGAGTCCACTGCTGTCCCCTGATGTCCACTGCTGAGTCCATTGCTGTCCACTGCTGTCCACTGCTGAGTCCACTGCTGTCTATTGCTGAGTCCACTGCTGTCCCCTGATGTCCACTGCTGAATCCATTGCTTTCCACTGCTGTTCACTGCTGAGTCCACTGCTGTCTATTGCTGAGTCCACTGCTGAGTCCACTGCTGTCCCCTGCTGTCCCTTGCTATCCCCTGCTGTCCACTGCTGAGTCCACTGCTCTCCACTGCTGTGTCCACTGCTGAGTCCACTGCTCTCCACTGCTGAGTCCACTGCTGAGTCCACTGCTGTCCACTGCTGTCCACCCTGTCCCCTCTTGACTGCTGCTCTGCAGCCTCAGATCACGTCATGAAGCATCGTCTCCATCAAACCGTCCAGGATGTTGATCATCATCAAAGACTTCACACCCACTGAGGGACGGTTCTCTAGCCCCCCTGGAACGGTTCTCTATCCCCCCTAGAACGGTTCTCTATCCCCCTAGAATGGTTCTCTAGCCCCCTTAGAACGGTTCTCCATCCCCCCTAGAATGGTTCTCTATCCCCCCTAGAATGGTTCTCTATCCCCCCTAGGACGGTTCTCTAGCCCCCCTAGAATGGTTCTCTATCCCCCTAGAACGGTTCTCTAGCCCCCCTAGAACGGTTCTCTAGCCCCCCCAGAACGGTTCTCTATCCCCCTAGAACGGTTCTCTAGCCCCCCTAGAACGGTTCTCTAGCCCTCCAGAACGGTTCTCTAGCCCCCCAGAACAGTTCTCTAGCCAACGATTCTCTGGCCCCCCAGAACAGTTCTCTAGCCAACGGTTCTCTCGCCCCCAGAACGGTTCTCTAGCCCCCTAGAATGGTTCTCTAGCCAACGGTTCTCTAGCCCCCAGAATGGTTTTCTAGCCCCTTAGAACGGTTCTCTAGCCCCCTAGAACAGTTCTCTAGCCAACGGTTCTCTAGCCCCCCAGAATGGTTCTCTAGCCCCCCAGAACAGTTCTCTAGCCCCCCAGAACGCACTTCTGCAGCACCAGAACCAGAACCAGATCCTGGTTCTACAATAGTTCCACCCCCCAGCCGCCATCAGACTCTTTAACTCCAATAATCCTGGTCGGCCAGAAACACAACGGTGCTACTTTACACTCTGTAATGAATGTGTGTGTTTGTGTGTAGATGACGATACGTGTACATATTTTCAAGTGTGTACATGTAGTCTTATAGGTACTAGAGAATTCTAGTTTTTAAAAACTAACTTGAACCAGATGATCTGCATTTCCCGCGGCAAATGCATGATAGTGTGAATGCTTCTGGCAAACTGTAATGCTACCTGCGGCCGGTAGACTGTAATGATTTGTCCTGCCTGCCTGCGGCAGGTAAACTGTAACGCTTTGTCCTGGTGACCCATCTCTGGTCTAGAGTGAGAGTTTAGACTTGTGCAACTTTTTGAAAATGTGCAACTTTTTGAAAATCGTGCACGTTTTGGAAAATTGTGCAACTTTTTGAAAATTGTGCAACTTTTTGAAAATGTGCAACTTTTTGATAATTGTGAAACTTTGAAAATGTGCAACTTTTTTTGAAATTGTGAAACTTTGAAAATGTGCAACTTTTTGAAAACTGGGGAACTTTTTGAAAATGTGCAACTTTTTGAAAATGTGCAACTTTTTGAAAATTGAAAACAGTAAAAAAAGTTCAAACAGTTAAAAAAGTTCAAACAGTTAAAAAAGTGTCAAACAGTTTGAAAAAAGTTCAGATAAAAAAGTGTCAAACAGTTAAAAAAGTGAAAAAAGTGAAAAAAGTGAAAAAAGTTTCAAAAAGTCGAAACAGTTAAAAAAGTTTAAAAAGTGTCAAACAGTTGAAAAGGTTGAAAAAAGTTTAAAAAGTGTCAACAAGTTGAAAAATGTTCAAAAACTTGCACAAGTTTCAAAAAGTTGCAACAGTTGCAACAGTTGAAATAGTGGAACAGTTTAAAAGTTGAATGGTTGAAATCGGTGAAGATTTGAAGAAGTTATAGTGAGTTCCAAAAAAATTCTCCATCCGTTAACATTGGAAAAAAGTTGCACAAAAGTTGAAATATTTCAAAAAGTTGACGAGATTTCAAAAAGCTAGAACATAGCTGGAAAGTCCCAAAAAAGTTGCACGATTTGATATTTGAATGATTAGGAACGGGTGAAGATTGCCAGGGTAGAAGCGGTTCTAAAAACGGTCACGGATACGGACAGGGCCCAAGTGCAGCACTCTGGAGGCTTTTATCACCAACGACGGTACAGACTGGTGGGTTGCAGGTCGCGCCTCCACCTGAGGAGCACCGCACACATGAACTCCGACATTCTGGACCGGACGGACCAGACATGGATGACAAACACACAGACAGGACATGTATGCCTGTAGGGCAGGGTGATCACAGGTGTGGTGCTGGACGGCCCAGACCTGTGGCCCGCCCACTCTTAAAGGAGACCTCAGTCTACCTCCTTTTCTCTGGAAAGGTTCAGCATCGGATCAATAAAGGCCGTTTCCAGTCGATGCCACAAAACTAGAACTATTTCTAAGTCCTGCATGGAAGCTTCACACCAGAAGGAATTTACGATGGGAAGTCCAGTTCTGATGTCTGCAAACAAAGAAACGGCGTAACGTTTCCTCTTCTTGTCGTTCGACCAGGAAATGAAGACATGAAGAAGCAAAAACAAAGTTCTTACTTCTATTATATTTCTAGAAAGTTTGGAAATTTGATCAGAGCTCAAAATAAACCAAAAGCAAATAAAAATTCGGGAGTGTTTAAGAGGAAGGTTTTGCCTTGTGAGGCACCAGAAGCCCAGCAGGTTAATGAGGTTAATGAGGTTAATGAGGTTAATGAGGTTCATGATCAGCAGTGAGGAAGTGACTGTTTACTGAACGTTCTACTGAAATGAGCTTTGATCAACCTGCAGCCACAAGTGGAATCATCAAAAGAGGCAATATTAGAACATGTTGGTGAGTCATGGTCCTCTGGTGAGGAAAGAAAGAGAACAAATGGTGAAACAAAGCAGAAGCAATGAATCACAAAGAACAAAAAAAAGGAAAAAGACGATGATTATTGGGAAAGTAGTGGAGTAACCTGATTACTTTCTGAAAGAGTAACTGTTTCCAATCAGTAACTGTCAAGATCCATTCAGAAAACCTTTAGTAGTCAATGTAGTGATGGTCTCTGATCCTGCAGGAGCATGAACCTCCGTCACCTCTCCTCCGTCACCTCTCCTCCCTCACCTCTCCTCCCTCACCTCTCCTCTCCTCCCTCTCCTCTCCTCCCTCTCCTCTCCTCCGTCACCTCTCCTCCCTCACCTCTCCTCCCTCACCTCTCCTCTCCTCCCTCTCCTCTCCTCCGTCACCTCTCCTCCCTCACCTCTCCTCTCTCACCTCTCCTCCCTCACCTCTCCTCCCTCACCTCTCCTCCCTCTCCTCCCTCACCTCTCCTCCCTCACCTCTCCTCCCTCTCCTCCCTCACCTCTCCTCTCTCTCCTCCCTCACCTCTCCTCCCTCTCCTCCCTCACCTCTCCTCCCTCACCTCTCCTCCGTCACCTCTCCTCTCCTCCCTCTCTTCTCCTCCCTCACTCTCCTCCGTCACCTCTCCTCCCTCACCTCTCCTCTCCTCCCTCTCCTCCCTCTCCTCTCCTCTCCTCCCTCACCTCTCCTCTCTCACCTCTCCTCCCTCACCTCTCCTCCCTCTCCTCTCCTCCCTCACCTCTCCTCCGTCACCTCTCGTCCCTCACCTCGCCTCCCTCACCTCTCCTCCCTCTCCTCTCTTCCGTCACCTCTGCTCCGTCACCTCTCCTCCGTCACCTCTCCTCCCTCTCCTCTCCTCCCTCACCTCTCCTCCCTCTCTTCTCCTCCCTCACTCTCCTCCGTCACCTCTCCTCCCTCACCTCTCCTCCCTCTCTTCTCCTCCCTCACTCTCCTCCGTCACCTCTCCTCTCTCACCTCTCCTCCCTCTCCTCCCTCACCTCTCCTCCGTCACCTCTTGTCCCTCACCTCGCCTCCCTCACCTCTCCTCTCTCTCCTCTCCTCCCTCACCTCTCCTCCCTCACCTCTCCTCTCTCTCCTCTCCTCCCTCTCCTCTCCTCCCTCACCTCTCCTCTCTCCTCTCCTCTCTCACCTCTCCTCCGTCATCTCTCCTCTCTCACCTCTCCTCCCTCACCTCTCCTCCGTCATCTCTCCTCCCTCACTCTCCTCCGTCATCTCTCCTCTCTCACCTCTCCTCCCTCACCTCTCCTCCGTCATCTCTCCTCCCTCACTCTCCTCCGTCATCTCTCCTCCCTCACTCTCCTCCGTCATCTCTCCTCTCTCACCTCTCCTCCCTCACCTCTCCTCCGTCATCTCTCCTCCCTCACTCTCCTCTCTCACCTCTCCTCCCTCTCCTCTCCTCCCTCACCTCTCCTCTCCTCCGTCACCTCTCCTCCCTCACCTCTCTTCCCTCTCCTCTCCTCCGTAACCTCTCCTCCCTCACCTCTCCTCCCTCACCTCTCCTCCCTCTCCTCTCCTCCCTCACCTCTCCTCTCCTCCGTCACCTCTCCTCCCTCACCTCTCTTCCCTCTCCTCCCTCACCTCTCCTCCCTCACCTCTCCTCCGTCATCTCTCCTCCCTCACTCTCCTCCGTCATCTCTCCTCTCTCACCTCTCCTCCCTCACCTCTCCTCCGTCATCTCTCCTCCCTCACTCTCCTCTCTCACCTCTCCTCCATCTCCTCTCCTCCCTCACCTCTCCTCTCTCACCTCTCCTCCCTCTCCTCTCCTCTCCTCCCTCTCCTCTCCTCTCCTCCCTCTCCTCTCCTCTCCTCCCTCTCCTCTCCTCCGTCACCTCTCCTCCCTCTCCTCTCCTCCGTCACCTCTCCTCTCCTCCCTCACCTCTCCTCTCTCTCCTCTCCTCTCTCACCTCTCCTCCGTCACCTCTCCTCCCTCTCCTCTCCTCCCTCACCTCTCCTCCCTCACCTCTCCTCCCTCACCTCTCCTCCCTCTCCTCCCTCACCTCTCCTCTCCTCCCTCATCTCTCCTCTCTCACCTCTCCTCCGTCACCTCTCCTCCCTCACCTCTCCTCCCTCTCCTCCCTCACCTCTCCTCCCTCTCCTCTCCTCTCCTCCCTCTCCTCTCCTCCGTCACCTCTCCTCCCTCTCCTCTCCTCCGTCACCTCTCCTCTCCTCCCTCATCTCTCCTCTCTCACCTCTCCTCCGTCACCTCTCCTCCCTCACCTCTCCTCCCTCTCCTCCCTCACCTCTCCTCCCTCTCCTCTCCTCTCCTCCCTCTCCTCTCCTCCGTCACCTCTCCTCCCTCTCCTCTCCTCCGTCACCTCTCCTCTCCTCCCTCACCTCTCCTCTCTCTCCTCTCCTCTCTCACCTCTCCTCCGTCACCTCTCCTCCCTCTCCTCTCCTCCCTCACCTCTCCTCCCTCACCTCTCCTCCCTCACCTCTCCTCCCTCTCCTCCCTCACCTCTCCTCTCCTCCCTCATCTCTCCTCTCTCACCTCTCCTCCGTCACCTCTCCTCCCTCACCTCTCCTCCCTCTCCTCCCTCACCTCTCCTCCCTCTCCTCCCTCACCTCTCCTCCCTCACCTCTCCTCCCTCACCTCTCCTCCCTCTCCTCCCTCACCTCTCCTCCCTCACCTCTCCTCCCTCACCTCTCCTCCCTCTCCTCCCTCACCTCTCATCTCCTCCCTCACCTCTCCTCTCCTCTCCTCCCTCACCTCTCCTCCCTCACCTCTCCTCCATCTCCTCTCCTCCCTCACCTCTCCTCCCTCTCCTCTCCTCTCCTCCCTCACCTCTCCTCTCTCACCTCTCCTCCGTCACCTCTCCTCCCTCACCTCTCCTCCCTCACCTCTCCTCCCTCTCCTCTCCTCCGTCACCTCTCCTCCCTCTCCTCCCTCACCTCTCCTCCCTCACCTCTCCTCCGTCACCTCTCCTCCCTCTCCTCTCCTCCCTCACCTCTCCTCCCTCTCCTCTCCTCCATCACCTCTCCTCCCTCTCTTCTCCTCCCTCACTCTCCTCCATCACCTCTCCTCCCTCACCTCTCCTCTCCTCCCTCTCCTCTCCTCTCCTCCCTCATCTCTCCTCTCTCACCTCTCCTCCCTCACCTCTCCTCCGTCATCTCTCCTCCCTCACTCTCCTCTCTCACCTCTCCTCCATCTCCTCTCCTCCCTCACCTCTCCTCTCCTCCCTCACCTCTCCTCCCTCTCCTCCCTCACCTCTCCTCCCTCACCTCTCCTCTCCTCCCTCATCTCTCCTCTCTCACCTCTCCTCCGTCACCTCTCCTCCCTCACCTCTCCTCCCTCTCCTCCCTCACCTCTCCTCCCTCTCCTCCCTCACCTCTCCTCCCTCACCTCTCCTCCCTCTCCTCCCTCACCTCTCCTCCCTCACCTCTCCTCCCTCACCTCTCCTCCCTCACCTCTCCTCTCTCTCCTCTCCTCCGTCACCTCTCCTCCGTCACCTCTCCTCCGTCAGTGTGGGCGAACAAGAGCCCAGGAGACAATAGAGCAGGAGCAGCAGAGAGTTAATTACAGCCCAGAGCAACGTGAAGAACGTTCCTCTGTTTCCTTCTTTCTCTCTTGAGAAACACAAATCATTGTAAAGCTAAATATAAAACGTTGCAGATTGAAAACCTGGTAGAAGATCTTATTTTAAATCCAGTCGCTGTGTGAGCTGCTTCCTGAACATTCTTATTAAAAAAATTTTTTATTCATTTCAGGCATGTTAGTTCATGTTGTGCTGAACACACATCAAAGATATGTAACCATTTGATGTTCATACATACTTACATTATATCTTATGAAAGTGTAGTCATACAAATAAAATTGATATGCTATGCTTAATTAGACCCATACACACACACACACATACATACATACATACATACATACATAACTCATATATCTGATTAGCATGCCTGATATATGCCTATATATTATAATTATCTTTCTGTATAAAAAATAGTACTATATATGTAAATATAATGGTTAGAACATGATCTTATTTAGACATATATAGACACATATTCTGACATCAGTGATGTAGTGAAGAACAGAATCCTGCTCAAAGTGTTTAGCTGTTTTCTTTATCCTGAAACATTTTCCTCTTAGAGGATGAGACGTTCACATTCACCTTCATTCATTTTTATTCTTTTGTGTATACTGTAAATACTGTAACATAGAATCCTTAAAATATATATGTAAATATGTATATATTTAGAATGTTGGACATTGTGAAGGTGTTGAGAGGAAACTAAGGCGCTGACATAAAAAGTAAATCTTCTTTTTTGCTCCTTTTTATTCAAAATGTGAACTGGAAGTTTTGATACAAAGATTGTTTATTTTTATTGTTATTTTTTAATGAAATAAAGAATGACTACAACAACAACAACAATAATTGGCCTGATTGTTTGTTGTGATGTTCTTCTGCTGTAAAATCTTGCACGTTCTATAGAGTCACAATAAAAGCAAAGGCGACGTGTTCATGACTGGAACCTTCATCACCTGAACATCTGAGGTTCAAACAGTCGTGATCATCGAACGGAACTAATGGAGAAACCTGATGAAGCTTTTCATCCAACGTTTGTGTGGGCAAGACAATGGCTGTGTGTGTGTGTGTGTGTGTGTGTGTGTGTGTGTGTGTGTGTGTGTGTGTGTGTGTGTGTGTGTGTGTGTGTGTGTGTGTGTGTGTGTGTGTGTGTGTGTGTGTGTGTGTGTGTGTGTGTGTGTGTGTGTGTGTGTGTGTGTGTGTGTGTGAATGTGAGGAGAAGGTATATATACTCCAGTGCCTCCAGGATCAAAGCCCTCCAGCTCCTCCAGGATCAAAGCCCTCCAGCTCATTCTGCAAGAAAGAAAACGCTGTAAGTAGAAGCACTTTATTCAATCATTTCTTCATTTCCCCAGTCTTTTATTCTCTAAACGCTGCTACTAATACCGGTAAATTCAGAATGTGGCTTGATGATGAATACATGTTCATTAAAATTAATTCATGTTAAAGAGTTTGTTATATCAAACCCATTTTAATTTTTGTAATTATTCACAGAAAACGATCACAGAATTCCAACAGGTATGTTTTCATAGTTTAGTCGAAGTAAAGAAAAGGACTTCCTCCCTCATAAAGAAAGCTGCTTTCACATCAACCATACAGCAAATGACATTTCATCTGCATCTCCAACTTCCTGCTTTGATGTTCTTGTCATTTTGAACATAATATGCATTGATAATATTGATTCACTGCTTTTATCTTCACAGTGTGAACGTCATTACTGAATTGACATTACATTTATAAAAGAGTAACTCTGCGTATGGTTGATGTTCTAACATATCTCATATCTCAACAATAAATCAGAAAAGCCTATTTTATTCTCCTTCTAAACTGTGACAGATTAGTGGGATGAGCAGCAGAGCGGACGTTGTCCTCTAGGTGGCACTAAAGAAACTCCGCCAAGGCAGAGAACAAAGAAACATGTTGTGCTTCAACTTGATGGTTTTGGCCTCAACATTTCAAAGTAGTTGATATTTTTAGTGTGAAAAACTGAATTTGTTGGCTTTTTGATTTTCTTTAGACAACTGAGAAACAAAACTCTTCTTCTTCTTGTAATCATCCTCGTCCTCATCGTCCTCATCCTCATCCTCATCATTATTATTATTATGATTATGCTTGCTTTAGATGGGGCAGTTGCTCTCCAGACACAGGAAGTCCTCCGCCGTGGAGCTCCCCCCTGTTGAGTTCTCCACAAATGAAGAAGCGCCTCCACGCTACTCCCCTCATCATCAGCAAGGTGGAGGCCGACACCTTCCTCCAACCATCGTCGTGTCTGATGAGGATTCAAGGTTTGTCTTTTGTTATTCTTCACTTCTCCAACCTTGTCCAACAATTCAAACTAAACTAGACATAAGAATATCAACGTTCACGAATCATTCTGCGTTTTGCTGAAGCGACTGAGGACTTGGGGAGAGTAGCAGAAACACGTTGACTAACAGAAGCTGGATCATCTAATTCAGTCTTTCCACCACTGTGCTGCCGTGGGAAATTATCCTATTTCATATTTTTTCTAAAAAAACCTTTACCCTCACAGCCGCTGTCAGAGCAGTGTGCAGAGTAATCAAGTATAAATACTGTAGCGAGCACCGCAGGAGAACTGCTCTGAGTGGAGATTCTGTTCTGCAAACTGATCACCAGAGGCTTTTATTTTGACATGACCACACTCAACCGGAACTTCATCACAGGACGAGACTCCACACAACATTTCTCACTCCTGGTTGATCTCCAACATCCAACAAACCAAACTAGACGACATAATGAACGATCTGAACCGAGGAACAAAAACACAACACAAACACAAACCAACACACAACAACCCCGACAATAACCTCCATAACCTCCGGCTACACACAACCTGAACTCCCATCATGCACTGCAGCGATAACTCCGTGATGCTACAATACTCTTCACCACTAGAGGGCAGCACAGAACTTTGCCGGTGAAATGTAAAGTGACAGACGTCAGTGTGGTTCATCTCCACCTCCTGCTACCATCTTGTATCAAAGTACTGTGTCAGTGACAGTGATGGAGAAGTTTTTGAAAACCAGGATCTCAGCTCTTCATCCATCAGGTCCAGGTTTCACACTGAGGGAGGCACTATTAAAAAAAGTCCTTGCTTTCTGGATTTACTGGATTCCTGTTGATAAAACTTTGATGAGAAAGACTTTATATTGTTAATAGAGGCTACAGAGTTTAACATTTTAACATGTTCAGGTGGAGGTGTGCCTCCAGAGTTTTACAAAGAAAAAAGTGTGTCTTGGCTCCAAAAGGTAGAAAAACACTGGTCTAATCTAAAGAAGTCTCAACCGCTGGATGAGGTCTCAGCAGGTCTGGAAGGTCCAGTGGACTGGATCTGATCAAGCAGTCGGTGGCCACTCACTGCTTCGTCAAATCTAGAAAGATGAACCAGTGAGTTGACCTTGGTCAACTGGTGAATTTGAGAAGTGCAGTCGTTGTAGAAAAGTTTGGTCTAAAACCAGATTGAAGTGGATCCAACATCTTGGATTGATCAACGAGCCGTGATGGTTAAAAACAAGTTTCTCCACAAGGTTGACCAGAGAAAAGGATGAACTCCTGGTGTTCAACACCTGCTCTCCTCCTCCGTCACCTCTCCTCCTCCGTCAGCGCTGAAGGGAAATAAACACGTTTGCATAATGAGACAAACAAAATGAAACGACACTAAAGAACACAGGTTGAAATTCTACTCACTCATAATTATATAGTTATTAAAATGGTCTTGTTTCCTTTGTTTAGTTTGAGTGTTGCAAGTTTTTCTTATTCTGGGTGACATTTTACTCTTAAACATGGTTCTAGTGGAGGTTTTGGTTGTGTAGCAGCCTTCTGTTGTGCTGCAGCCCCACCTACTGGCCACACGTGGTAAATACAGCGAGACGTTTCTATCGGTCAGTGTTTCACCAGAACATTTACAATCTGTACAATACAGTAAAGAAAATCAATGTACCTGATGTTGCTTCAATCTCAGTTTCTTCTTCTTAAACACTTTGATTGATCCACAGGCAGGAAAGAAGAAGATCCCATTTTGTTTTACATTACAAACATCAGGTTGTGTTTTACGCTTTCAGTTTCATTCATATAGTTTGAGATGATGATGTTATCTTAAATTGGTACCAGGCCGCCTCACACACACACACACACACACAGTGAACACAGTGTCCCCTGTGGCCCCTCAGGGCCCAGTCGGAGCAGCGGGGCTCCAGGACGGAGCTCCGCCGGTCGTCCTTCTACAGCACCATGGACCTGGTGCCCCAGCTGCAGGCCTACGCCAGCGCCCTGCCGCACCAGCAGGCCAGGAGCCGGCCGTCGCTGGAGGCCCTGCGCAGAGCAGTCCAGGTCAAACATCCACACCTTTCAACCTGTGGTGCTCTGGAGGTTCTATTAACCCTTAGATGCACCCGTGGGGTCAAAATGACCCCACGGGTTGTTATTCTTCAACATGTTTAAATGAAAAGTTGTCATATCTTCATATTCCAGGTGTTCCTCATAAAACATGTTTGTGACATGAAGCCATTTGCATTTTTATTTATTTTTTCATTAATTTTAAGAAATTGCACTTTTTGTATCACTACCCCACTCTTCCACAAGTGGGGTCAAACAAAAAGTGGACAGTATTGAGAGTCAAAGTTGCATCAGATGTGTGAGGTGACATCAGATGTGTAAGTGAGACTGTCAGAGTTGTTAAGAATTAAGTTTCATA
>NC_137672.1:2517081-2527505 GCF_963422515.1 Blennius ocellaris
CTCTCATTCCTCCTCTCATCCCTCCTCTCATCCCTCCTCTCGTTCCTCCTGTTATTCCTCCTCTCATTCCTCCTCTCATTCCTCCTCTCATTCACCCTCTCATCCCTCCTCTCATTCCTCCTCTCATTCACCCTCTCATCCCTCCTCTCATTCCTCCTCTCATCCCTCCTCATTCCTCCTCTCATCCCTCCTCTCATTCCTCCTCTCATTCACCCTCTCATTCACCCTCTCATCCCTCCTCCTTCCTCCTCTCATTCCTCCTCTCATCCCTCCTCTCATTCACCCTCTCATTCACCCTCTCATCCCTCCTCTCATTCCTCCTCTCATCCCTCCTCTCATCCCTCCTCTCATCCCTCCTCTCATTCACCCTCTCATCCCTCCCCTGTGTTACTGGCTGATGTGTGTACACGTGTTGACAGCAGCTCGTCACAGTCCCATGATCCTCTCTGTTTGTTGCCGTCCTCAGTGTTGACCTGGCTCATCATCCTCATGTCGGTGACGGTGACGTGGGTCACGGCGCTGTCCGTCTCCGCCATCGCCACCAACGGGAGGGTCGTCTCAGGTCAGCGCCAGAAGAAACTCACGTTGTAAAACCATCTGGTGAACGTTTGAAAGTTGCTCTGCCAGAATCCTCTCCGGTGAATGAAAACATTTAGGAGACACTTGTTGCTTCTAGTACAAAGAACTTCCTGGAGGAAATTCCTCATTTCACTCATACACACATATCTTCAGCATTTAAAAAGTGCAGGACTCAGCAGGTTTGTTGACGCTGAAGGAAAGTCCCAACACCCTCTGGTTCACATCACCCTCTGGTTCACAGCACGTCTTCTCTTTCTTTAAACAAAGTCTCTCTGAATCAGTCAAATGATGTTTCCACTGGAACTGCCCTGATCCTTCCACATCCCAGAATCCCAGTCAAGGTTGTGAAGATGAGGCCAGTTGGTAAAAAGATGTGCTCAGTTTGATGATCCACCAGTTCCAGGTTGTTTATCAACATAAAGACTTTGGTCTGATCGATTTAAGAAAGTGAGTTGGAAATGAGTGTGAACAGAGTGATACTGGAAGTGAGACCGTTTATCATGGGAAGGGTATTTGAAAGAGTTCTTTCTGGTAGAGGAACTGAAAAGCAGCACAGAGGATCCTAAAATGTAAGTGAACAACTTCATTTCAGCTAATTGAGGTAAACATGTGCAGTTAGTACTCATTGTATTAACTTTTTCAATTTAAACATTCCTATTTTCATGTTCTTGTATCTTCATTTGGAATGTTCTTCAGGAGGAGCATACTTCATGATTTCTCTTGTCTTCATTTGGAATGTTCTTCAGGAGGAGCATACTTCATGATTTCTCTTGTCTTCATTTGGAATGTTCTTCAGGAGGAGCATACTTCATGATTTCTCGCTCTCTGGGCCCAGAGATCGGCGGGCCCATCGGGGTGGTCTTCTCCTTTGCCAACGCGCTGGCCTGCGCTCTCAACACTGTGGGCTTCGCCGAGGTGGTGCAGGACTTGCTGCAGGTACGTCCTCCCAGAGGGACGTCCTCCCAGAGGGACGCCCTCCCAGAGGGACGTCCTCCCAGAGGGACGCCCTCCCAGAGGGACCCTCTCCCAGAGGGACGTCCTCCCAGAGGGACGTCCTCCCAGAGGGACGCTTACAGCCAGGTCACATGTAAACAAAGCAGCTAGCTAATAGTGACACTGCCGTTGTTTGGCCGTAGGAGTTCGGCGTGGTTATGATTGACTCCATGAACGACGTGCGAGTCGTGGGCGTGGTCACCGTGACGGCCCTGCTGCTCATCTCATTGGCCGGGATGGAGTGGGAATCCAAGGTGAACACTTCCTCACAGTCGCTCACTTTTCTTCCTGAACGTCTGGTGACTTGTTCTCCTGGTTTTCCTCTCTGTTCCTCAGACCCAGTATTTATTCTTCATGGTTCTCATGGTCTCACTGTCCAACTACCTGGTGGGAACCACCCTCCCTCCCAGTCAGGAGAAGAAAGCTCAAGGCATCTTCGGTTACAGCAGTAAGTTAAACCTTCACAGCTGTCATGGACATCAGGATTACCTCGGGAACTTCTTTCTCAAACCTTTGACTTTTTCTACCCGAGAGGTGAAGTGGGTGAAGACGATCTGAGTCGTGAACCCTCCATAATGTTTGAAATAAAAATAAAATCATCATTCTATCATCAGATGATTATGAAATTGACATTACTGTTACTACAACACATTTCCTTTGCTGTGTTTTTTTGTTTGTCACCAGGTGATATTTTCATAACAAACCTGAAACCAAACTGGAGAGGAACTGAAAGCAACTTTTTCCAGATGTTTGCTATTTTCTTCCCATCGGCGATCGGGATCCTGTCTGGTGCCAACATCTCTGGAGACCTTAAAGTATAAGCGCCATCGACGGGAGGAGAGCAGCTCCTCACCCGACAACCACTACAAATTCTCACTGGCCTGGTTTCTTCAATGTTTCAGGACCCTGCGACTGCGATTCCCAAAGGAACCCTCATGGCCATCTTCTGGACCACCGTCAGCTACCTGCTGATTTCTGCTACCGTTGGTGGGTCACTCCTTTAACCAGCTCTTGTTTAGTAGACATACGGCATGAAGATCAGAAATGGTGTCGGGGCTTGTCACAAAAATGGACAAACAACAACCCAATGGAAAACTTTCTTTCAGGTTTGCAGGTAAAATACAAAGGAAAGTAGAAAACAGAAGAACAGAAGAAAGAGAACATTCTGTCAGATATGAACAGCGCCGGGGTTTCATCATTTGAAATGTGGTATTGTGATGTCATGTGGTTCCAGGCTCCTGCGTGGTGCAGGATGCTTCTGGGAACGTCAGCGACGTCCTGACTGGGAACAGCACTGACGGATGTCTGGGGCTGGGATGTAAGCTGGGCTGGAACTTCACCGACTGCATCCAGACACAGTCCTGCAGATACGGCCTGGCCAACAGCAACAAGGTGAGTCCTTTCCTCACATCTGGACTTGGGCCATCAGTGTTAATAAATTTGTTAGAATTGTCAGATGAAGCATGTTTTCCTCTATTTGCCCCCAGGTGCTGGGGCAGGTTTCTGGTTTCTGCCACCTCATCACAGCTGGTGTCTTTGCTGCCAGCTTGTCTTCTGCTCTTGGATTCCTGGTCTCTGCTCCCAAAATCTTCCAGGTGTGAAACCTGCCCTGCTTTCTGTTCTGTCCTGCTTGTATTAGCTGGTCAAATATCTCAGAACTCTGCAAAACCCTTGCGTTTGGCATTATGATATGACTGGTAGTCATAGTACAGTCATTGTGCTCCAATCCTCCCACTGCAATGCTCTTTTCAATAGTTTGATGTGGTTTTCCTACGATGTAGGATTATTTGAAATGGCCTCGACACAAACAGCAGCTGGATCTAAAAACTGTTCTTCTCTGCTCTGCAGACTGACTATATGGATGTTGGCCGGTAACTTCCTCCACTCCTCTGTTCTCCGTCTGGTCTGTCAGTGTCTGTGCAGGGATCAAATATACCCGTACATTGGATTCTTTGCAAAGGGTTATGGGAAAAATGACGAGCCTCTGCGGGCCTATGTGCTCTGCTACATCATTGCTGTGGCCTTCATTCTCATCGGTGAGCTACTTCCTGTCCCACATGCTTGTACTTTCATGCTAATCACTGTAAATTAAGTTGTTGTTGTTGTTGTTGTTGTTGTTGTTCATATTAAGACCTACGTTAACAGAAAGCTGCACAGAAGGTCTTTATTGCTTTGGTATCAACCAGTACACTGTGTTTTTCTCTTTGTTGCAGCTGAACTCAACACCATCGCAGCCTTGATCTCCAATTTCTTCCTGTGCTCCTACAGTCTCATCAACTTCAGCTGCTTCCATGCTTCCATCACTAACTCCCCTGGCGAGTGACACATCCACACAACCAGACACAACCAGACACAACCAGACACAAACCTGACACAACCAGACACAACCAGACACAACCAGACACAAACCAGACACAAACTAGACACAAACTAGACACAAACCAGACACAACCAGACACAACCAGACACAAACCTGACACAACCAGACACAACCAGACACAACCAGACACAACCAGACACAAACCAGACACAAACTAGACACAAACCAGACACAACCAGACACAACCAGACACAAACCAGACACAAACTAGACATAAACTAGACACAAACCAGACACAACCAGACACAAACCAGACACAAACCAGACACAAACTAGACACAAACCAGACACAAACCAGACACAAACTAGACACAAACCAGACACAACCAGACACAAACCAGACACAACCAGACACAACCAGACACAACCAGACACAAACCAGACACAAACCAGACACAAACCAGACACAACCAGACACAAACCAGACACAACCAGACACAAACCAGACACAAACCTGACACAACCAGACACAACCAGACACACACCAGACACAACCAGACACAACCAGACACAACCAGACACAACCAGACACAAACCTGACACAACCAGACACAACCAGACACAACCAGACACAAACCAGACACAAACTAGACACAAACTAGACACAAACCAGACACAACCAGACACAACCAGACACAAACCTGACACAACCAGACACAACCAGACACAACCAGACACAACCAGACACAAACCAGACACAAACTAGACACAAACCAGACACAACCAGACACAACCAGACACAAACCAGACACAAACTAGACATAAACTAGACACAAACCAGACACAACCAGACACAAACCAGACACAAACCAGACACAAACTAGACACAAACCAGACACAAACCAGACACAAACTAGACACAAACCAGACACAACCAGACACAAACCAGACACAACCAGACACAACCAGACACAACCAGACACAAACCAGACACAAACCAGACACAAACCAGACACAAACCAGACACAAACCAGACACAACCAGACACAAACCAGACACAACCAGACACAAACCAGACACAAACCTGACACAACCAGACACAACCAGACACAAACCAGACACAAACCAGACACAAACCAGACACAAACCTGACACAACCAGACACAACCAGACACAACCAGACACAAACCAGACACAAACTAGACACAAACCAGACACAACCAGACACAAACCAGACACAAACTAGACACAAACCAGACACAACCAGACACAACCAGACACAAACCAGACACAACCAGACACAACCAGACACAAACCAGACACAAACCAGACACAACGAGACACAAACCAGACACAACCAGACACAAACCAGACACAACCAGACACAAACCAGACACAACCAGACACAACCAGACACAAACCAGACACAACCAGACACAACCAGACACAACCACACACAAACCTGACACAACCAGACACAAACCAGACACAAACCAGACACAACCAGACACAAACCAGACACAACCAGACACAAACCAGACACAACCAGACGCAACCAGACACAAACCAGACACAAACTAGACACAAACCAGACACAACCAGACACAACCAGACACAAACCAGACACAAACCAAGACACAAACCAGACACAACCAGACACAAACCAGACACGACCAGACACAACCAGACACAAACCAGACACAACCAGACACAAACCAGACACAAACCAGACACGACCAGACACAAACCAGACACGACCAGACACAAACCAGACACGACCAGACACAAACCAGACACAAACCAGACACGACCAGACACAAACCAGACACAAACCAGACACAATGCACACCCTGTTTGGTTTTCAGGTCAATGAAACGGTTGTTTTTAACTGGCAGTTCCAACATTATACTGAAATTCTGGGCTCCTTTTCACAATGAAACCTTTGGATGAATAGTTGTGAACAAAACCTGCTGGACGTGGAATCAAAGTCAAAATCAAAAGATGTCTGGTCCTTGTAGTTTGTCAGGTGGTCTCTGATCTACAAATCTCCTGTTTTGATTTGTTTTTCACACAAACCATTTCTGTGTGTTCAGTTCTATCAAATGGCTTTTGCAGCTTTCATGGTGACGGGTTTTATTCAGACTTGAGTTGAGCTTCAGTCAAACGGTTGTGGTGGCGTCTTGTTCAGGCTGGAGGCCGTCGTTCCACTACTACAGTAAGTGGACGGCTCTGTTTGGGGCCGTGACCTCCGTGCTGCTGATGTTCCTGTTCACCTGGTGGGCCGCGCTCACCACCTTCGTCATCATCTTCTTCCTCTTTGGATATGTCAACTACAACAAGCCGCGTGAGTCTAAAGCGAAGAACCTGGACTCTGATTTACACGTCACATGTGAATTAATAGAGTCTTTCAAACCGACAGAGGTGAACTGGGGTTCGTCTGTCCAAGCCGGTACCTACAACCTGGCCTTGTCCTACTCCGTGTCTCTGTCTGGCGTCGAGGATCACGTGAAGAACTTCAGGTAATCTCCATCATGTTGTGCGTCAGTGATTACAAAAGTCAATGTGACACTTATATTCAGCAATGATCCTCTAACCTTACTCACAGACCCCAGTGTCTCGTCCTCACTGGACCCCCAAACCAGAGACCTGCACTGGTGGACTTTGTTGGGTCCTTCACCAAACATATCAGCCTCATGATCTGCGGTGACATCATCATGGTGAGTGTCTGATGCTGTTAAACTCGTCAAGCTGTCCTTGTTTCTCCTCATTGCAAACACATCATTAAACTGTGTTGTCCTTCAGGAGCCGGAACCGACCGCTGCGGCCGCAGGACGCCACCACCTGGTCGGTCAAGTGGCTGAACCAGAGGAAGGTGCGCTCGTTTTATACTCCTTTTAGTGCCGACAGCCTTCGAGTTGGAGCGCGACATCTATTGCAGGTACCAAGCAGTTGGTCTTTTCACCTCTTCTGGTATCTTCTTCTGCATTTCAGACCCTCTAGTAAATTGTCCTGGACATGCTCCAGGAGAGCTGCGGTGCGTTCAATGACCTCCAGGAAAAGTCCGTCTTGAAAATTGTTTTGACAATAAATCTGCAACCAAATTTATCTTCTCCTTTAGTCGTTGTAGGTTGATAAAACCTCTATCAATTAAACACAACTATATTTTTGTTGGTGCAGCTGCTACCGATGCAGCTAGCTAGCTGGAGAGTGACTCTCTGACGAGCCAATCAGAGGGCTTGAATACAGTGATGTCACGCTAGGCCTTCTAGAAGGCGCCGCCTCGTCAATATCAAAATCTGATTGGCTTAAGCAGCAGCGTGACGGACACTAGTTTTACACTGCAGACAACTGCAGAACTGAATGTGAAGGCCTCAGGCAGGTTTCTTTACCCGGCAACAGATGACAGCTAAAATGTGATTGGTTGAAAGCTTTAATGTGGAAGAACGAGTCTGGAAGCTGTGAGGAGAAGAGGACAGACCGTTTGGAATTGTTTAATAAGTATTCATGGACAAAATATAACAACATCAGTCTGTGACTCTGATATTTTTGTCAGACCTGCAGAGAAGCCTTGACGGCCTTGAAGGCCTTGAAGGCCTTGAAGATTGTGACGTTCCACCCCTGCTCTTCTCATATTGGCTGAATTTTGTTGCTAAAACTTTAGCAAAATACTTTAAATTGAATTTTTAGTTCAGGGTGCTTTTTTCGGGGTCTTGTCTTCTTTCAGGCTTGTGGCCTCGGTAAGCTGAAGCCCAACACCCTGGTCCTGGGCTTCAAGGCAAACTGGAGGGACAGCTGTCTTGAGAGAATCGAAGACTATATCAACACCATATAGTAAGTTCATCATCATTACTGGAGGCTTTTATAGAAACAATAAATACGTTGTGTTTTTCTGTAATTTTATCATTATCATGACGTTTTACGAAAATGTCTTAAATGACAATACATTTTCTATTGCATGGAAATCATGGATGTGTGTGGCAAAGTGGCTCCTTAGCACCCCCTATGATTTCTACACATTCATAACATGTACTACGGGATGACCTTTCACCTGCAGCCATACAACTTAGACACATGTCGCACATCAGGACGAAACTGTCACTGACACCTCCCAACCTCCTCGGGGACGAGTCCCAGAGACCTGTGTGTAGAACAGCCCTTCATGGTGAACATGCATCAAAATGCTACTCAAAGGTCAAAGGTCAAAGGGCGTGGCACTGAGAATCTGATGGCTCGCCACGAAACAGGAAGTGATGTTTAACTCTGCCTGAAGCGTCCTGTGTGTCATCACAGTGCTGCAGTAAACACACACATGTGCTCATATCCAGTCACTGTCATAGCGCCACCTTGTGGTAGCAGCAGCGCCGACGCTTTTGACAGCTTGATGTATTGTTGTTGCTGTCGCCCACAACAAATCACTAAAGACAACAGATTGAAAAACACAACAGCAAATCATTAAACACAACAAATTGAAAAACATTTGCTGTTGTGTTTTTTCAATTTGTTGTGTTTTTCTTAATTTGTTGTGTTTTTTTTTTTATTTGATGTTGTGTTTTTCAATTTGCTGTTGTGTTTTTTAATTTGTTGTTGTGTTTTTCAATTTGCTGTTGTGTTTTTTAATTTGTTGTTGTGTTTTTCAATTTGCTGTTGTGTTTTTTAATTTGTTGTTGTGTTTTTTAATTTGCTGTTGTGTTTTTTTAATTTGCTGTTTTGTTTTTCAATTTGTTGTTGTGTTTTTTTAATTTGTTGTTGTGTTTTTCAATTTGCTGTTGTGTTTTTTAATTTGTTGTTGTGTTTTTTAATTTGTTGTTGTGTTTTTCAACTTGCTGTTTTGTTTTTCAATTTGTTGTTGTGTTTTTCAATTTGCTGTTGTGTTTTTTAATTTGTTGTTGTGTTTTTCAATTTGCTGTTGTGTTTTTCAACTTGCTGTTTTGTTTTTCAATTTGTTGTTGTGTTTTTCAATTTGTTGTTGTGTTTTTTCAATTTGCTGTTGTGTTTTTTAATTTGTTGTTGTGTTTTTCAATTTGCTGTTGTGTTTTTTAATTTGTTGTTGTGTTTTTTAATTTGTTGTTGTGTTTTTCAATTTGCTGTTGTGTTTTTTAATTTGCTGTTGTGTTTTTTAATTTGTTGTTGTGTTTTTCAATTTGCTGTTGTGCTTTTTAATTTGTTGTTGTGTTTTTCAATTTGCTGTTTTGCTTTTTAATTTGTTGTTGTGTTTTTCAATTTGCTGTTGTGCTTTTTAATTTGTTGTTGTGTTTTTCAATTTGCTGTTGTGCTTTTTAATTTGTTGTTGTGTTTTTCAATTTGTTGTTGTGTTTTTCAATTTGTTAGTGATTTGTTGTTGTGATGACATAGACCTTGATCCCTGAAGACGAGTCGTGGAGGGAATGGTGAATGTTATCAATGGTGTGTGTGGCTGCATGGTGGAGTTTGATACTTGGTAATGAACTCTTGATTCACTGGACCCCAAACCTCCTGTGCTGGACTCCAGGTCCGGTCTGAAAGAGGAACAGCACCACCTACTGGTAACAGGCGGTTTAGGGGATGTGTTGCTGTGTTCTACCTGCTTCAGTCTGCGGGAAACTTTCCATGTTTCATCACAGTGCGGCCCTAATCACATCCAATGATCCATTCTCAGTCATCTAGCGCCACCTTGTGGTGTCAGGATTTGACAGTTATGCGCTTTTGATTTACTATCGTGATCCCACGTTTCCATCCAGGCCCGCCCCTCCCTACACGCAGAACACGCGCTGTGCGTAGGGCCCCGCGATCCATGGGGGCCCCATTTTGCGCAAGTGAATTGAATTTCCTCGGGATCAATTAAAGTATCATCATTCTCTGCAAATGCAATGCCAAGAGGCGCGTAGAGCACCGCCACCAAGTCAGGAGAGGCAGGAGAGAGAGAGAGAGAGAGAGAGAGAGAGAGAGAGAGAGAGAGAGAGAGAGAGAGAGAGAGAGAGAGAGAGAGAGAGGAAAAAAGAGACGCAATGATTGAAAGCGCGAAGCTTCACCATCTGACCAATCAGCGGTCAGATGAGCCGGCAGGCAGTGTTGAGAGGAGAGAGAGAGAGAAAGAGAGAGAGTGAGAGAGAGAGAGAGAGAGAGAGAGAAGAGAGAGTAGAGAGAGAGAGAGAGGAGAGAGAGAGAGAGAGAGAGAGAGAGAGAGAGAGAGCGAGAGAGCTTCCAAACGTCAATTCTATTCGGGAGCTAGCAAAAGAAAGAAAAAGTTCAAACAGTCAGAGGCTCGTGCTTCACTTGAAGGTGGGATGTTGTTGAATAAAAAAAGAAAAGACTTAGGCCACAAAGTGTTTTCACTTTCACTTTGTGCATCTGTAAATTTATTGTTCCACTGTTGATCTACAAAAGTTCTTGTTCCACTGTTGATAGAGGCTGTTCATTTGATTCGTTAGTAATTGTAATTTATTATTATTATTATTATTGTTATTGGAAGGGGGCCCCCAAAATAAAATCCTGCTTAGGGCCCCCACTTGGCAGGGCGGCCCTGTTTCCATCACACCAAACCTCGACAGGCACC
>NC_137672.1:2527705-2590205 GCF_963422515.1 Blennius ocellaris
CAAACCTCGACAGGCACCATCTTCCAACATGCGTGTTGCGAGGACCCGGTAATCATGACCATTATTATTATTATTATTACTATGAGTCGACCTGGTGAACCAGTGGATTGCTTTAACACACACACTTTGTCTGAAATGAAGGTAACAAATCTATGTATTGTCATTTTTAATATAATACTCAAAAGTATTTTATCGCTTGTTTTCTAACTTCACCTTCACTCATTATGATTTTCTAGTGATACCTTTGACTGCAACTACTGTCTGTGTATCGTGAGGATGACGGAGGGCCTGGCGGGCGCCGACCAGACAGACTTCTCAGGTTTGTTGTGTCGACGTGTCAGCTCTCCCGTCAAACCCTCTGACAGTGTTTGAGAGAGAGTGTGTGTGTCTGCAGTGAACCCGGGGTTCGAGCCTGGCGACTCCGTGGGGAGTGAGCACCAGCACTCCCCTGGAAGGGAATCAGGTGAGCTTCTGCTGAATGAGGGATTTCCCTTGTCTGATAATGAGCCTCCGCCAAACTGTCTTTAGGAACAGTTTTCAACTATTGTTGGTGTTGCACAAACTCTATTACACCTTGTAACAACCAACAATGTAAACCATGATGATAATGTGATTCATTTTATGGAATAAGGTCCATAATGTAATAACTTGCCAGCAGTGTCATAAGACATTTGATCCATTGTCATAATATCATTTTATCAATTATCTAAGAAGTCATTGCGTGATTGAAGTCGCATTAAAAAAAGACATGTTGAATCTAATAACTACAGCCAATAGTGTAATAATACATAAACAGAGCTAAATGTCTTAGAAATAAAATATTTGTAGTGGGTGTAGTAGGTATGAGGTCGTCATATTCATTTATTGAGGATACAAACTGCAACATGTTAACTCTGTTATTCAGGCCCGCCCCTCCCTACACGCAGAACACGCGCTGTGCGTAGGGCCCCGCGATCCATGGGGGCCCCATTTTGCGCAAGTGAATTGAATTTAATCGGGATCAATAAAGTATCATCATAATCTGCAAATGCGCAAAGGATGCGCTGCATTTTGCCGAGAGGCGCGTAGAACACCACCACCAAGTCATCCCGAGGCAGGAGAGAGAGAGAGAGAGAGAGAGAGAGAAATAAAAAGAGATGCAATGATTGAAAGCGCGAAGCGTCACCATCTGACCAATCAGCGGTCAGATGGGCCCGCAGGCAGTTGTTTACAGGTAGAGAGTAGAGAGAGAGAGAGAGAGAGAGAGAGAGAGAGTAGAGAGAGAGAGAGAGAGAGTAGAGAGAGAGAGAGAGAGAGAGAGAGAGAGAGAGGAGAGAGAGAGAGAGAGTAGAGAGAGAGAGTAGAGAGAGAGTAGAGAGAGAGAGTAGAGAGAGAGTAGAGAGAGCGAGAGAGAGAGTAGAGAGAGAGAGAGAGAGAGTAGAGAGACAGAGAGAGAGAGTAGAGAGAGAGTAGAGAGAGAGAGAGAGAGAGTAGAGAGAGAGAAAGAGAGTAGAGACAGAGAGAGAGAGTAGAGAGAGCGAGAGAGAGAGTAGAGAGAGAGAGAGAGAGTAGAGAGACAGAGAGAGAGAGTAGAGAGAGAGTAGAGAGAGAGAGAGAGAGAGAGTAGAGAGAGAGAGAGAGAGAGTAGAGAGAGACAGAGAGAGAGAGCAGAGAGAGAGTAGAGAGAGCGAGAGAGAGAGTAGAGAGAGAGAGAGAGAGAGAGTAGAGAGACAGAGAGAGAGAGTAGAGAGAGAGTAGAGAGAGAGAGAGAGAGAGAGAGAGAGTAGAGAGGGCGGCCCTGCTGTTCTTGCATTACAGTGGTCCCTCACTATAACGCCACTCACCTTCCGCGGCCTCGCGGTTTTTTGTGTGCAATTTTGCATGCTTTTTTTTTTTTTTCCTGATTGGCTACGGGAGAACCTGCACATTGTATTCTGTGCCCTGATTGGCTGAGGGACTGTAGCCTCTTGTCAATCAACCTCCGTGCCTCATGTCTCATGTATGCCAATGCGTTGGACTTGCATATACATTTACATATAGCAAATACATCAACGTCTGATCAACAGCGGTGAGACTCTGAAGGGCTGCATGTTTGCAAGTTTTGTTCCTGACAAACCCACAATGGAGAAACAAAACGTTCTGCACCGACAAAGGAACCTGCGGTCGCGGCCAGAAGGCAGAGGAATGTTTAGGTTTTAAAATCTATAAAGGTTTCAACTTTGGGAGTTTAAACAAGAGAGAAATGTGAGGAAATGTTCATTCCTGTCTGAGAAAAGTGTATAAAGTGTTTGGTGAGGGGTTTTACAGCCTTAAAACATATAGAATACTTGTAATAAAAAAAAGTTAACTACTTCACGGATTTCGCTTATTGTGGGTTATTTTTAGAACGTAACCCCCGTGACAAACGAGGGACCGCTGTATTGGTTGTTACACTCCTATAAATTAAGCTTGGAAAATAATCATGAGTTATATAATCACATTTCTTTTTCATCTTGATTTCTTCTCAAAAAAGTAAAGGGAGAGAATCCTGTTAGGAAAAGTCAGTCTTGACTAGTTTTCATCCTCACAGCTGGACTTTCTATTCCTGACATTGAACTGAAAGACAGAGAGGGGACAAGACCGTCTCGTCATGAGGTGTACATGGAAGAGTTGTGTCTTGTGTTGCAGCAGACAACATGTCAGAGAGAGGCAACAGTGAGCAGATGAAGACGGTGTTTCAGAACGATCAAGGGAAGAAGACGATCGATGTGTACTGGATCGCTGATGACGGAGGTGAGACCAGGAACCATGGCCCACCACCCCGTGGTGCATTTGTACACCCTTCGTGACGACAATGCTCGGTCAACAGTCAAGTTAGAATATTCTGGATTAAGTGCATTTTTCTTTTGGTGTCAATTACAGTCAACAAATTGCGAAACATTTTTCTTAATGAAACTGTAACCCCGAAAGTGACTGAAGCCCCGTTTCCACCGCACAAAAAGTTCAGAGACAGAGTCTTACGGAGCCTTATGGAGCGGTACAGAGACTTACGGAGCCTTACGGAGCGGTACAGAGTCTTACAGAGTCTTACAGGGCGGTACGGAGTCTTACGGAGCCTTATGGAGTGGTACAGAGTCTTACAGAGACTTACGGAGCGGTACAGAGTCTTACGGAGTCTTACGGAGCGGTACAGAGTCTTACGGAGCGGTACAGAGTCTTACGGAGCCTTATGGAGCGGCACAGAGTCTTACGGAGCGGTACAGAGTCTTACGGAGCGGTACGGAAAAGCGGAACCGGAGCCAAACCCGGTACTCGTTTCCACTGCAGAAAGGAGCTTAAAAAGTGGGCGGGGCTCAAGAGCTCCGCAGATATGTGACGTTACAACAGTCGTCTCAGCCTGGAGGCAGATATGGACCTTCTGAATCCTCTGTTGTTGTTTACATCCTCCACTTTGCACTAGTTGTTTAGTTAACTGTTATTTTCTGCTGCAGCAGAAACTTCTGTGTTTGTCCTGAGAGAGCCAACGCTCCGGTGCCTTGCCCCGCCCCCGAGCGTCCCGGCTGGCTGCAGCACAGAGCTGCACTGCTGCTCTGCTCCGGGACACGGCGCCTTTAGCTTTCTGCTCAAACGCCGGAGCAGCCGCTCCACTCCGGCGCTGATCGCGCTCCGGCAGCTCCGCGCCGGAACACGGAGGCTCCGAGCGTCTCGTTGCATCGTGTCCGGGGTCCGTCCCCGCGATGCAGCGGCGCTGACCGCGGTTGAACAGAACGCTGACCGCCACTGCACCGTGGTTGAACAGAACGCTGACCGCCACTGCACCGTGGTTGAACAGAACGCTGACCGCCACTGCACCGTGGTTGAACAGAACGCTGACCGCCACTGCACCGCGGTTGAACAGAAGCCACAGACGCGATGCAGAGACAGACCCGGTACGGGGCGCACGACGCTATGCTGCAAACAGAAAGCTCAGACACGAGGCAAAGCCCCGAGCCCCGGTCTGCCCTGCCTCACGTCCGCTCTTTCACGACCAACATGAAAGTTGAGCAGCAAAGAAAAGAAAAGGAAAAGAAACAACCAGAGCAAAGCTGAGCACTGACAGGATTCATCCAGCAGACACATTAAAATATTGAGGGTGTAGTAAACTGACCAATCAGCAGACGGCTCCTCAAACTCAGACCTGTTCCCTGGTCCTGGTACCCTGATGGAGGGGGGGGGGGGGGGGGGGCAACCGCCTTTGGAAAGGTTGTTTCTGGAAAATCACTAATTCTTGCGGTGTAAACCTGAACCATATATAGGAATAGAGCAGTATAGTCTGTATACCGGTCTATTCCTGCACTGTGTGTGGTGGAACCGGGCCTTTATTGTGTTCAGATCACTAATGACACTCTTCTAACGCAGGGATTCAAACAACCACAATCCTCTATTTTAAACTCTTTTTTGAATTATTTCTTTTTTGCTCACATGTCAAAAAAACTACAGGTGCCATACTGCCACTCCATACAGGACGTGATGTCACTGACACACAGGAAGTGATGTCACCTCCACTGTGTTTCGTGTTTATTCTGCGTGAAGTAGTTTTGAGAACATGTTGGAAAACATCTTTTTTTAGTTCCATAGACTACAGTGATATTTGTAACTACTTTAAAGAGTATGCAAGATGTAGAAGTTACCATTTCGAAGACAAAAATATTTAGGCTCCAAAGTTAAATTGTGAAGTCTTTTAAAAGTTGCCAATTCCCTTAAATGTGATGTTTTCAATCTTTGTACATGTAACACGTTATTAAACAATGTAAATACAACAGCTAATGGGAAGAGCCTGTAAACAACTAATGAAAGACACTTTGACATCCTCTGTGAGAATATTTGTCTGAAACAAGGTTCCATGATGGAGGACAGCAGGACAGGACAGCAGGACAGGACAGCAGGGCAGGACAGCAGGACAACAGGACAGCAGGACAGCAGGACAGCAGGACAACAGGACAGGACAGCAGGACAGGACAGCAGGGCAGGACAGCAGGACAGGACAGCAGGACAGGACAGCAGGACAACAGGACAGGACAGGACAGCAGGACAGGACAGCAGGACAACAGGACAGGACAGGACAGCAGGACAGGACAGCAGGACAACAGGACAGGACAGGACAGCAGGACAGGACAGCAGGACAGGACAGCAGGACAGGACAGCAGGACAGGACAGCAGGACAACAGGACAGCAGGACAGGACAGCACGACAGCAGGACAGGACAGCAGGACAGGACAGCAGGACAGGACAGCAGGACAGGACAGCAGGACAGGACAGGACAGCAGGACAGGACAGTAGGACAACAGGGCAGGACAGCAGGACAACAGGACAGCAGGACAGGACAGCAGGACAACAGGACAGGACAGCAGGACAGGACAGCAGGACAGGACAGCAGGACAGGACAGGACAGCAGGACAGGACAGTAGGACAACAGGGCAGGACAGCAGGACAGGACAGCAGGACAACAGGACAGGACAGCAGGACAGGACAGGACAACAGGACAGGACAGCAGGACAGGACAGGACAGCAGGACAGGACAGCAGGACAGCACAGGACAGCAGGACAACAGGACAGGACAGCAGGACAGGACAGCAGGACAGGACAGGACAGGACAGGACAGCAGGACAGGACAGGACAGCAGGACAGGACAGCAGGACAGGACAGCAGGACAGCAGGACAGCTCTCTGTGTCAACGATGTCTGTCCTCATACAAACACGCCAGCTTATACCGTATACATTATTGACCTGAACTTTTATAATATTTACAGTTTTTCTATATTTCCCTAGATAACGATTAGGTAACAAACAGAACATGAGATATATTGACCAGGTTAGTAGAAATAAATAACTCCTTGTCTCTAAATTCTTCTGTATATTGTATAAATGAGACGTGACGTCCTGTATAGAGGTGAGGTACAGGAAAGCTTCTGCTATAGAGGTCACATGACGTCCAGTATGGAGTGGAGGTATGGCACACACAAAATATGATGCTCACATTTTCTTACCCATAACTGTAAATACAGACTCATAAATCTTTTTAACGGACAAACACAAATGGAGATAGTTACAGGCATGGGGACTGATCTGAAATGACAATAACCACTGTAATAATTCACCAGTTTCTTGTTGCACTGCAGTTTGGTTCAATCCACACCAAAGTGTTTAAAAGTCAACGCGACGTCTGAAATTCTTGCTGCAGAGTTTCTACTAAACGAGACTGAAGCCTTGATTGTAGAACCAGAATCAGTACATGGAAGTGGCCTCTTCACTGTTTCCAGCAATAACAAATGAAAAGCCTTTTCTTCCTTGACTGCTCCAAGTGCAGATTGTCCTCCAGCGGCCGTGTGCTGATCCTGTTTTGAAAGACGTGTCCCATTGGTCTTTATGTGGCCTGTTGATGAAGAAGCATGTGACTGCTGTGTTTCATCAGGTCTCACGCTGCTGGTTCCTTACCTGCTCACCAGGAGGCGACACTGGAGGAGCTGCAAGGTCCGAGTCTTCATCGTGGGAGACGAGCACAACATGGAGGAAGGCCGGGATGAGTAGGCTTCTGTTTCTGCTCCACTCTGAACCACGAGTTACAAATCCAGCACCACTTCTCCAATTAGCTGATGATTTCAGGCATCAAAATGTTTACAAAGAATTTTAAATCAGCATAAACTTAATGAAGCTTTGTATCTTGGCGTTCATTAACAATTTACATAAAGACATTTAGTCATTTTGATACTTCAAGAAGGTTTCGTTGCGTTTCCTCTCAAGGCACCCGGTAAAAGTTGGTTGATGCAAACTGAAATGTGGGCAAAGTGTCATTGTCTTGCTCGTCCTCAGGATGATCGCGCTGCTGAAGCGGTTTCGTCTGGACTTTAACGACGTGGTGGTGGTGACGGACAGTGAGAAGCGACCTCAAGCCAAACAGTATGTTTACAAAACGTCCCTGTACAAACAACAATCCCTCTAAAGCTAAAAATAAACACCAATGATGAATAACACAGCTGCTCGGTTGGAAGAACTGAGGAATGGCCCAAAATTCAACTCATTATTGTTTTGTCCAGAACTCTAATAATAAATTCAGCAGGAAGAAACCACACTGAGCAAAATTAAAAAAGTATATAATATATTCACCTTAAATGCTGCCGAATCTGTTCACTGAGTAATGATTTGTTGTCGGTGTCCAGCCTGAGCAGGTTTGTGGACAGTGTCGCCCCCTTCAGGCTGTATGACGAACAGCAGGACGGAGTTTCGAGACAAAAGTGTGCGTGGAAGATCTCCGACAAGGTGTTTGAAGCCTTCAGGCTGAAGGTGTGTGGAGCTCCTCCTTGACATCCACTCTGCACGTCACTTCACAACAATTCAAATCTCCTTCTTTCTTTTTTCCCAGTCCGAGCGAAAAGTGAGGCTGAACGAAATCATTCGCAGGAATTCCCAGCATACGGCCCTGGTGCTTGTGTGAGTTCCCCGAGACGTTAACCTCCATGTCCTCCTGTCCTCAGAACCACCATGTCTGTTGTCGTGTCCAACCTTGAGACGTTTGACCTGCAGGAGTCTCCCGGTGCCACACAGTGACTGTCCCAGCGCGCTCTACATGGCCTGGCTGGACACGCTGACCTACGGCCTCCATTGTCCAGCGGTGCTGATTCGAGGGAACCAGCAGAACGTCCTCACCTTCTACTGCCAGTAGAACCAACGTCAGCAGAACGTCCTCACCTTCTACTGCCAGTAGAACCAACACCAGCAGAACGTCCTCACCTTCTACTGCCAGTAGAACCAACATCAGCAGAACGTCCTCACCTTCTACTGCCAGTAGAACCAACATCAGCAGAACGTCCTCACCTTCTACTGCCAGTAGAACCAACATCAGCAGAACGTCCTCACCTTCTACTGCCAACGTCCTCACCTTCTACTGCCAGTAGAACCAACACCAGCAGAACGTCCTCACCTTCTACTGCCAGTAGAACCAACATCAGCAGAACGTCCTCACCTTCTACTGCCAGTAGAACCAACATCAGCAGAACGTCCTCACCTTCTACTGCCAGTAGAACCAACATCAGCAGAACGTCCTCACCTTCTACTGCCAGTAGAACCAACATCAGCAGAACGTCCTCACCTTCTACTGCCAGTAGAACCAACATCAGCAGAACGTCCTCACCTTCTACTGCCAGTAGAACCAACACCAGCAGAACGTCCTCACCTTCTACTGCCAGGATAACCAACATCAGCAGAACGTCCTCACCTTCTACTGCCAACGTCCTCACCTTCTACTGCCAGTAGAACCAACATCAGCAGAACGTCCTCACCTTCTACTGCCAGTAGAACCAACACCAGCAGAACGTCCTCACCTTCTACTGCCAGTAGAACCAACATCAGCAGAACGTCCTCACCTTCTACTGCCAGTAGAACCAACATCAGCAGAACGTCCTCACCTTCTACTGCCAGTAGAACCAACATCAGCAGAACGTCCTCACCTTCTACTGCCAGTAGAACCAACATCAGCAGAACGTCCTCACCTTCTACTGCCAGTAGAACCAACATCAGCAGAACGTCCTCACCTTCTACTGCCAGTAGAACCAACACCAGCAGAACGTCCTCACCTTCTACTGCCAGGATAACCAACATCAGCAGAACGTCCTCACCTTCTACTGCCAGTAGAACCAACGTCAGCAGAACGCCCTCACCTTCTACTGCCAGTAGAACCAACATCAGCAGAACGTTCTCACCTTCTACTGCCAGTAGAACCAACGTCAGCAGAACGTCCTCACCTTCTACTGCCAGTAGAACCAACGTCAGCAGAACGTCCTCGCCTTCTACTGCCAGTAGAACCAACACCAGCAGAACGTCCTCACCTTCTACTGCCAGTAGAACCAACGTCAGCAGAACGTCCTCGCCTTCTACTGCCAGTAGAACCAACACCAGCAGAACGTCCTCACCTTCTACTGCCAGTAGAACCAACATCAGCAGAACGTCCTCACCTTCTACTGCCAGTAGAACCAACGTCAGCAGAACGTCCTCACCTTCTACTGCCAGTGGAACCAACGTCAGCAGAACGTCCTCACCTTCTACTGCCAGTGGAACCAACATCAGCAGAACGTCCTCACCTACTACTGCCAGTAGAACCAACGTCAGCAGAACGTCCTCACCTTCTACTGCCAGTAGAACCAACACCAGCAGAACGTCCTCACCTTCTACTGCCAGTGGAACCAACATCAGCAGAACGTCCTCACCTTCTACTGCCAGTGGAACCAACATCAGCAGAACGTCCTCACCTTCTACTGCCAGTAGAACCAACGTCAGCAGAACGTCCTCACCTTCTACTGCCAGTAGAACCAACGTCAGCAGAACGTCCTCACCTTCTACTGCCAGTAGAACCAACGTCAGCAGAACGTCCTCACCTTCTACTGCCAGTAGAACCAACGTCAGCAGAACGTCCTCACCTTCTACTGCCAGTAGAACCTGCAACAACCTGCAAAGCACCGGTGACCATGTGGAATAGGACAAACATGCTCAGTGGATGTGGTAATGAGAGGAACCCCGCTGCAGCCAGTCAGCAGAACCTTCAGCATGGAGAGAAAGTCCCGTTAGGATTCACTTCACTGTATTATTGTTCACTGTCATTAAGAAACGTGTCGTCTGGGAAAGACATGGAAGTTTAGGTTTGATGATTTTAACCTCAAACATAGTAAACAGCCTCATGGAGATGAAGGCTGAACAGCCAATGAAGACCTCAGTTAGTAAATTGGAAGCTGTTTTCAAAGCTGGTGTGGATTTATGTCCAACTGACACACAACACTGAATCTTTGTTTAAAGGTGGGCGATTTTAGATTCCCCTCATAAACGACACAACATGAAATGATACTACAAACCTAGAGAAGCATTTTTAAATACAAAGTAGTTACACGAATTATTGTCTGGAACCTTTTGATCCTTGTGTGACGACTGTCACTTGTATAGTCCAACTTTCTAAACCTTTTATAGAAGGAATTCTGTTTTAGGCCAATTCCTCCGTCAAACACGTTTCTCTGGGTTTTCTTGCTGCGGGTAAAATGTGCAGCAACTGTTTCCTCTCTCGTGACCTTGTCTTTATGTTTGTCCCAGGTCCACTACAGGGAAGCTGTTTGGAGGTTCATATCCACAGATATTAACAGATATTTCCAAAATGGAGTCACACTTCCCGGCAGAATTCCCTGGAAGCTGTTGAACCTGCAGACGTACATTGCAGCTCACACATGTGGTGTTTTTCTTCTTCTGCTGTGTCAATCTGTAACTCTGATTCCTGTTTTTCTTTGATGTAGTGAATGAATGTAGTGTGTTTCCTGCTGAGGCTTCGTAGAGCTGAGACGACTTCATGTCCCTGGTTGGAGGCATCGACCCACAACAATCCCATTCTTTGACTTTGCCTCTGATTATAATAGAGACTAAATGTGCCCAAATTAAATAGACAAATACACCATTCAATGAGTAACTGTGTGTGCCAATAATTAATTAAAATTTGAATTAAATACATAAATGTGTTAATAATTCATTAAAATACAACATATAGTGTTTTCAGTGTTGCTTCATTTTATCTGTGAACCTGATATCAAAGTCAGTGGCGGTTCTAATCCATCGCGGTGTTCTGAAGAGTTTCAAAACGCGACGGCCTCAATACTGGAGGAGCTTCAGGAACCGAGGCAGCGACTTGTTGGGAGACGTTTGAGAGTCCATACGTACCATCACTTTCTACTGAGGAGTTTAATCAGCAGGACTTGCAGGATTTGATTGTACTTGCAACTTGTTTTGATGTATTTGTGCCACTGGTTGTAAAGAAGGAAGAACGAACAGAGCTCCTGTGTGCTCAGCTCCACGACAGGTGTGTTGGTGAAGCTGCTCCTGCAGATGGAGTTCAGTTTGGGTGGAGCTGCTGGTGTTCCTGCTCCGTCCTCAGACTCCTTCATGACTGCAGAGCTGAAAGTAACGCTGCAGATCAAAGAGCTGGAGGTAGTAAGGTCGAAGCCATACATCTGAGGGTAAAGGCAGTGGAAATAGAGCGGGGAGCCGGTTTAGTGTCCAGTCCATCAGTCCCTCATGGTCCCCCCATGTAGGGACTCTGGTGGGGGGACCCCCACCAGAGTCCCTACGGAGGCTTTGACATTGCATTGGTGCCTCGTTCCATGACTCTGAGGCGGATTCATGTTTCAGCGCTTTAGCACAGCGGTCCCCAACCCCCGGGGGGGCCGCGGCCCGGTACCGGTCCCTGGATCAATTGGTACCGGGCCACCCAAGAAATAATTAATTATTTCCGTTGTATTTATTATCTGAGTCTGAACAATCTTTTATTTTGAAAAATGGCCGGATTCTCTGGGTTACATCTCGTCACTTGAGCGCCAAACATTGAACCCACAAGCTAGCAAAATGAGCAAAAAACAGACGTGTTTGGAAAGTTTCTTTTGGAAGGGGAAAGGGTGAAGAGACAGAAGAAGAGCCCACAACTTCCAAGAAAAAGAAAGTTTTTAACAGACGGTACCAGGAGTTCTACTTGAAGTATGTATTGATGGCGACAGGTGATTCCCACAGACCAAGTCCGCTAACGGCTAACGGCTAACGGCTAACGGCCGTTTGTCGTTTGTCTGGATTACAACACTTTAAAGAAAGACGTGTCAGGGTAGGTGGTGAACAGGATTCAAACGCCAACTAGTCCGGGATGTAAATTGAAAATAAAGTTTATTTTAGTCTCTCGGACTCTCGGTCAACGGAGCGGCAATCCGGGGCGAGGGGTCGTAGGAGCGGAGTCGGGCGTCACGGAGACGGGAACCTCCGAGCAGGACGGAGCGGCAGACACCGGGACTGTACGGAAGAACAAACTCGGGTCAGAATACTCTGGAGCTTCCAAACGCGAAGCGAACAGTCTCATAGCAAACAACACGAGGGGCAGGGTCTAGGTACCGCAGAGTACACGTAACGATCTTGCGATGAGCGCCTGGAATCCCGGTCCTTAAATACTGGCTTCCTCATCCGCTTCAGGTGTGCGTCCTGCTCCGTCCGCTCCGCCTACGATCACACACGCCCAAAAACAACAACACAACAGGAGACATCTGCGGGTTGTGACAAGATGTGCTGCCGATGAACTACTTCCTGAGGCTCAGTAGGCAAAACTGTGGTCGTGGTGAGAGACGTGACAACCAGACCAATGGAGTGGTGCCCATTTGATGTTGCACCTCAGAAGCTCCTTGTCTGGAGCCTCCATCACCTCCAACTGGTGCAGGAGGCAGCAGCCAGGCTTCTTCCTGGTTTAACAGGCGCCAGAAGCTCCAGCCGTCCTGCTTCCCTCCACTGGCCCTCTGGTTCAATGACTGACTCCTGACTCTGAAGGCTCCTCGTGGTCTGGTGCTCAGTGGACCCCCACTGGTCTCAGGACGACCGTGCTTCTTCTTTGGAACGACCTGCCAGAGGAGACGAGGCTTGTAGAACCTCACTTCTTTTAAAAACCCACTTTTATAGACTCGCTTTGAATTGAAGCCTCCATTTTTAATCAATGTTGCCCCTTTTATCTTTTATCATGTTCTCTCCTGAGGCACGATGTGCAACATTTGTTCTGAAAAGTGCGATATAAATAGTTATTATTATGATTATTATTATGATTTTGCAACATAAGATCTTGTGAGATTGGCGTCTCTGCTACACTGAAGACCAAGTCCAGGTCCAGTGAAGCGTTGAGAGTTGCAGTATTGTGCTTTAAACCTCACTTTGAAAAACTGCAGAGCAAAACGTGCTCATTGTCACCATTAATACACACCTCATCATTTTGATTTTTGAGACAGCACAAATTGTTCGATTCATTTTTGTTTCATAGATTGTGCTCCCGAGCTGCTGATCAATCAAAATGTATTTATTTAGTTTTATTTTCAGAATCAAATGGTTCAATTCAGTAGGTCATTAAATGTTTCTAGTTTAAATGGTTTGAAAATTCAATTCATTTGAAGGATTTTTTATTATATCAGGCAAATTGATGCAGTTTAAATCTTTTCTGTTTCAGACTGAAAAACCATGTTCATAAAGTTATTCTTTGTTGTACGTTGATCTATAGTTTGTTCTATTTAACGTTGATGAGGATAGAATGGTATGCTGAGGTGCACTTATACCAGTTTTATTGACAAAATATACTATTTGTAGCCGTGGGGGAGAGCGGGGTGGGGTGTGTGTATATATATATATATATATATATATATATATATATATATATATATATATATATATATATATATATATTTATTTAATTGACTGATTGACTGACTGACCTATATGTATATATATATATATATATATATATATATATATATATATATATATATATATATATATATATATATATATACATATATATATATATATATATATATATATATATATATATAGGTCAGTCAGTCAATCAGTCAATTAAATATATACATATATATATAGGGCACTCACAATGAGGAGGGCACTCACAGGTCTCACACACACACACACACGCACACACACACATACACTTGTGTGAGTGTGTGTGTGTGTGTGTGTGTGTGTGTGTCTGTGTGTGTGTGTGTGTGTGTATAAACACACCCTCCTCTGTACCGGAAGTGGGCGGTCCCCGGCTCCTCCTCCCAGCTCTACCCGTCCATAGTCCCCCGGAGGAGGTTGAGGAGCGGCTGCTGGTCCAGGTCTGTCCCCGGTCTGTAGCGCTGTTCGCCGGGCTCCGTCCCCCCCCCCCCCCCCCCCCCAGGCCGCCTGTCGGGCCCCTCCGGCCGGCGTCATGGAGAGCCGCTTCCAGCACGTCGTGTGGTTCCAGTGCGGGGCCCTCAGCGGCCCCCAGAGGAGGAAGGTGCAGACTTACTTCCAAGTCCGGCGCAAGTCTGGCGGAGGAGAGTGCGGCTCCGTGGTCCAGGTGCGGGACGACGTGTTCAGCATCGCCTTCAGAGAAAGAGCAGGTAAATAAAGGAAGAGCAGGTAAATAAAGGAAGAGCAGGTAAATAAAGGAAGAGCAGGTAAATAAAGGAAGAGCAGGTCAATAGAGAAACATGCGTCACGTTCTGTTCAAAGTGAAAGTGAAAGTATGACTCCAACTGCTCTGTTAGTTTCTAACACTAACTTTAACTGGTTGACAATAAACACCGAAGTGTTTATTCTTATTTTTACTCAAAGTAACAACTTGCGGTTCAGTTTTCTTTTTGTTTGATGGACCAGCAATGTATTTACTTGAGCGCCGTCACGAGTACGTTCACTTTCACTTGTTACTGTTTGTCCATGACAGAGGTCACGTGCTGCACACCCGAGGCCGCAGCGCGAGGACCCCTGTTGTTTCTATGACAACGTTCAGTCCGTCAAGCCCGCAGGTTAAAAACCAAGTCAAGTGAGCCGCCGGGACGCTCTCGGCTTTGGTCAAGGTACAACGAGGCAGTAACACTATTTCCGCCCGCTGGTTTCAAAGTAAAAGCTCCAATCACTTCGCTTGGAATGGTTGTGAATTTCGAGAAAGAATCAATTCTACAAGCTAAAATCCACTGGTAAAAGTGTTTCAATTGATTTTTGTATAGAGTGAAGGCTTATTTCAGACGTGGGCACAAATTTGATGATTCAAGTCAATAACAAAATTAAATCGAAGCACAAAGACCATCCCAGGATGCCACTCAGTTATTTTGAAGGAATTCTGATACGTCATTTCTAAATAAAACAACTTTGAAAATTGTAACGTGGCATCTGATTTTGATGAGGACAACCAATATTCCTGGTTGTCGTGGGGTCATTCCACCTCACAGTGACGGTACACCACCCCCGGAGGGTGTAGGAGGATGGATGACTCCGGGATAACCAGGGATTTTGGAGTTATTCAACCCTGAAATAAGGTTTCCTATTGAATTTTCCAAGTTGTATTAGTGAGTTAGTAAGTTAATCCTACTTGAAATAAGAATGTTTGGTTATATGCTTATATTCCAAATAGATTTTTTTTTTTAAATACTGTAAACAAAGTTTGATTTCATGTTTTGAAAACAATAGTTTGATTTCACTGATATAATATTTGAATTATATTTGAATAAGTAGTTTTTATCTTGAATAAAACTTTCTAAAAGTTCTCAAAGATTCATTTTGACGTGTATGTGCTTTTATTTTGAAATCCACCAGCGGAAATAGTACGCTGCACGGCCACGGCTGAAAGAATCGTCAAAACCTAGACAATCAATCCTTTTCAACAGGGCGTCGTCTCACACCGGCTAAAGTCACAGTGAAGTGTCACAATACTGCAGGTGAGACGTGACGAAGGCCTCGTTACTGATTGGCTGACCTGCTGGGTGGAACTCTGCTCACTTCCTGTAGTGTGGATCTGCTGATCAATGTTAAACCCACTTGACCAGCTCACAAACCATCCAGGTAATATTAAACCATCCAGGTAATATTAAACCATCCAGGTAACATTAAACCATCCAGGTAACATTAAAACATCCAGGTAGTATTAAAACATCCAGGTAGTAATATTAAACCATCCAGGTAATATTAAACCATCCAGGTAATATTAAACCATCCAGGTAGTAATATTAAACCATCCAGGTAATATTAAACCATCCAGGTAGTAATATTAAACCATCCAGGTAATATTACACCATCCAGGTAATATTAAACCATCCAGGTAGTAATATTAAACCATCCAGGTAGTAATATTAAACCATCCAGGTAATATTAAAACATCCAGGTAGTAATATTAAACCATCCAGGTAGTAATATTAAACCATCCAGGTAATATTAAAACATCCAGGTAATATTAAAACATCCAGGTAGTAATATTAAACCATCCAGGTAATATTAAAACATCCAGGTAGTAATATTAAAACATCCAGGTAGTAACATTAAACCATCCAGGTAGTAATATTAAACCATCCAGGTAATATTAAACCATCCAGGTAACATTAAACCATCCAGGTAGTAATATTAAACCATCCAGGTAGTAATATTAAACCATCCAGGTAGTAATATTAAACCATCCAGGTAACATTAAACCATCCAGGTAATATTAAACCATCCAGGTAATATTAAACCATCCAGGTAACATTAAAACATCCAGGTAGTAATATTAAACCATCCAGGTAATATTAAAACATCCAGGTAGTAATATTAAACCATCCAGGTAATATTAAAACATCCAGGTAATATTAAAACATCCAGGTAGTAATATTAAACCATCCAGGTAATATTAAAACATCCAGGTAGTAATATTAAAACATCCAGGTAGTAATATTAAAACATCCAGGTAGTAACATTAAACCATCCAGGTAATATTAAACCATCCAGGTAACATTAAAACATCCAGGTAACATTAAAACATCCAGGTAGTAATATTAAACCATCCAGGTAGTAATATTAAACCATCCAGGTAACATTAAACCATCCAGGTAATATTAAACCATCCAGGTAATATTAAACCATCCAGGTAACATTAAAACATCCAGGTAGTAATATTAAACCATCCAGGTAGTAATATTAAACCATCCAGGTAGTAATATTAAACCATCCAGGTAATATTAAACCATCCAGGTAGTAATATTAAACCATCCAGGTAGTAATATTAAACCATCCAGGTAACATTAAACCATCCAGGTAACATTAAAACATCCAGGTAGTAATATTAAACCATCCAGGTAGTAATATTAAACCATCCAGGTAATATTAAACCATCCAGGTAAGATTAAACCATCCAGGTAGTAATATTAAACCATCCAGGTAAGATTAAACCATCCAGGTAATATTAAACCATCCAGGTAATATTAAACCATCCAGGTAATATTAAACCATCCAGGTAATATTAAACCATCCAGGTAATATTAAACCATCCAGGTAGTAATATTAAACCATCCAGGTAATATTAAACCATCCAGGTAGTAATATTAAACCATCCAGGTAATATTAAACCATCCAGGTAGTAATATTAAACCATCCAGGTAGTAATATTAAACCATCCAGGTAATATTAAACCATCCAGGTAGTAATATTAAACCATCCAAGTAGTATTAAACCATCCAGGTAATAATATTAAACCATCCAGGTAATATTAAACCATCCAGGTAGTAATATTAAACCATCCAGGTAATATTAAACCATCCAGGTAGTAATATTAAACCATCCAGGTAATATTAAACCATCCAGGTAATATTAAACCATCCAGGTAGTAATATTAAACCATCCAGGTAGTAATATTAAACCATCCAGGTAATATTAAACCATCCAGGTAGTAATATTAAACCATCCAGGTAGTAATATTAAAACATCCAGGTAACATTAAAACATCCAGGTAGTATTAAAACATCCAGGTAGTATTAAACCATCCAGGTAGTAATATTAAACCATCCAGGTAGTAATATTAAACCATCCAGGTAGTAATATTCATCCAGGTAATATTAAACCATCCAGGTAGTAATATTAAACCATCCAGGTAATATTAAACCATCCAGGTAATATTAAACCATCCAGGTAGTAATATTAAACCATCCAGGTAATATTAAACCATCCAGGTAGTAATATTAAACCATCCAGGTAATATTAAACCATCCAGGTAGTAATATTAAACCATCCAGGTAGTAATATTAAACCATCCAGGTAGTAATATTAAACCATCCAGGTAATATTAAACCATCCAGGTAGTAATATTAAACCATCCAGGTAGTAATATTAAACCATCCAGGTAATATTAAACCATCCAGGTAGTAATATTAAACCATCCAGGTAGTAATATTAAACCATCCAGGTAATATTAAACCATCCAGGTAATAATATTAAACCATCCAGGTAATATTAAACCATCCAGGCAGTAATATTAAACCATCCAGGTAATATTAAACCATCCAGGTAATATTAAACCATCCAGGTAGTAATATTAAACCATCCAGGTAGTAATATTAAACCATCCAGGTAGTAATATTAAACCATCCAGGTAATATTAAACCATACAGGTAATATTAAGCCATCCAGGTAATATTAAACCATCCAGGTAGTAATATTAAACCATACAGGTAATATTAAACCATCCAGGTAGTAATATTAAAACATCCAGGTAATATTAAACCATCCAGGTAGTAATATTAAACCATCCAGGTAAGATTAAACCATCCAGGTAGTAATATTAAACCATCCAGGTAATATTAAACCATCCAGGTAATATTAAACCATCCAGGTAATAATATTAAACCATCCAGGTAATAATATTAAACCATCCAGGTAATATTAAACCATCCAGGTAGTAATATTAAACCATCCAGGTAGTAATATTAAACCATCCAGGTAATATTAAACCATCCAGGTAATATTAAACCATCCAGGTAGTAATATTAAACCATCCAGGTAGTAATATTAAACCATCCAGGTAATATTAAACCATCCAGGTAGTAATATTAAACCATCCAGGTAGTAATATTAAACCATCCAGGTAATATTAAACCATCCAGGTAGTAATATTAAACCATCCAGGTAGTAATATTAAACCATCCAGGTAACATTAAAACATCCAGGTAGTATTAAACCATCCAGGTAATATTAAACCATCCAGGTAGTAATATTAAACCATCCAGGTAATATTAAACCATCCAGGTAGTAATATTAAACCATCCAGGTAATATTAAACCATCCAGGTAATATTAAACCATCCAGGTAGTAATATTAAACCATCCAGGTAATATTAAACCATCCAGGTAGTAATATTAAACCATCCAGGTAATATTAAACCATCCAGGTAGTAATATTAAACCATCCAGGTAGTAATATTAAACCATCCAGGTAATATTAAACCATCCAGGTAGTAATATTAAACCATCCAGGTAGTAATATTAAACCATCCAGGTAATAATATTAAACCATCCAGGCAGTAATATTAAACCATCCAGGTAATATTAAACCATCCAGGTAATATTAAACCATCCAGGTAGTAATATTAAACCATCCAGGTAGTAATATTAAACCATACAGGTAATATTAAGCCATCCAGGTAATATTAAACCATCCAGGTAGTAATATTAAACCATCCAGGTAGTAATATTAAAACATCCAGGTAATATTAAACCATCCAGGTAGTAATATTAAACCATCCAGGTAAGATTAAACCATCCAGGTAGTAATATTAAACCATCCAGGTAATATTAAACCATCCAGGTAATATTAAACCATCCAGGTAATAATATTAAACCATCCAGGTAACATTAAACCATCCAGGTAATAATATTAAACCATCCAGGTAATATTAAACCATCCAGGTAGTAATATTAAACCATCCAGGCAGTAATATTAAACCATCCAGGTAATATTAAGCCATCCAGGTAATATTAAACCATCCAGGTAGTAATATTAAACCATCCAGGTAGTAATATTAAAACATCCAGGTAATATTAAACCATCCAGGTAGTAATATTAAACCATCCAGGTAATATTAAACCATACAGATAATATTAAACCATCCAGGTAGTAATATTAAACCATCCAGGTAATATTAAATCATCCAGGTAGTAATATTAAACCATACAGGTAGTAATATTAAACCATCCAGTTAATATTATCCACTAGTGACACAGTGAGTCTGGATAAAGTGTTTCTAGTGAAACTGTGGCGGTATCATGAGTCAAACGTTCCAGTGTCCTGCTGCTGAGCCACACCTCACACCTCTGATCTCACACCTCACACCTCACACCTCACACCTCACACCTCACACCTCACACCTCAGACCTCACACCTCACGCCTCACGCCTCACATCTCACACCTCACATCTCAGATCTCACACCTCAGATCTCACACCTCACACCTCAGATCTCACACCTCACACCTCACATCTCACACCTCACACCTCACATCTCAGATCTCACACCTCAGATCTCACACCTCAGATCTCACATCTCACACGTCAGATCTCACATCTCAGATCTCACACCTCAGATCTCACACCTCAGACCTCACATCTCACACGTCAGATCTCACATCTCACACCTCAGATCTCACACCTCACACCTCACATCTCACACCTCAGATCTCACACCTCACACCTCACACCTCAGATCTCACACCTCACACCTCACACCTCACACCTCACACCTCACACCTCAGATCTCACACCTCACACCTCACACCTCACACCTCACACCTCACACCTCAGATCTCACACCTCACACCTCAGCAGTGCAGGCCCATCGAGGTCCACTTCAAGTAGCAGCAGTCAACTATGTTGTTTTAACCCCAGACTGAACCTCCTTCATCCAGAAAACACTGCAGCAAAGAATAGATAGACTGTTATCGATCTAACATGAGTGTCTTTAACTGGGGGGGGGGGGGTGATGCTAACAAACACTAGAATATGTTAGAGAGAATCAATAAATGTACATAACAAGGTGGTAAAAAGAACATTTGAAGACCCACATCAGACAGAATCTCAACATCGTCCCTCAACAAAGACCTTATCTGGACACCTTGTGGAGACAGAGACCACCATGTACCTGGACCAGCAGAACCTTGTTGAGACCACCACGTACCTGGACCAGCAGAACCTTGTTGAGACTACCATGTACCTGGACCAGCAGAACCTTGTTGAGACCACCACGTACCTGGACCAGCAGAACCTTGTTGAGACCACCATGTACCTGGACCAGCAGAACCTTGTTGAGACCACCATGTACCTGGACCAGCAGAACCTTGTTGAGACCACCACGTACCTGGACCAGCAGAACCTTGTTGAGACCACCATGTACCTGGACCAGCAGAACCTTGTTGAGACCACCATGTACCTGGACCAGCAGAACCTTGTTGAGACCAGCTCCTGTACCTGGACCAGCAGAACCTTGTTGAGACCACCATGTACCTGACCCAGCAATGTCTTGTTTTTGTGCTTCAGACCAGCAAAGCGTCCTTCAGAGGGGTCAACATGTGGTGGACACTCAGGATGGTCCTCTGGTCCTGACGGTGCGAGACGGCGAGTCCTCCAGCGAGTCCTCGTCCCCAGGTCCTCCGGCGAGCCCCCGGGGGGGTCCAGCAGCCTCACTGCAGGTCAGGGGGGGGGTCCGGCAGCCTCACTGCAGGTCAGGGGGGGTCCGGCAGCCTCACTGCAGGTCAGAGGGGGGGGGTCCGGCAGCCTCACTGCAGGTCAGAGGGGGGGGTCCGGCAGCCTCACTGCAGGTCACTGGTGTTACATAGACTTCACACTGCCTCACACTGTTTTAGTCCTGTTGATCATTTCCTCTTCTGTTGTAATAAATCAGTTGATCAAGTCATTGTCCAATACATGAAGAGGTTCCACTGTGTTGCAGTGAAGAGGTTCCACTGTGTTGCAGTGAAGAGGTTCCACTGTGTTGCAGTGAAGAGAAACCTGAGCAGTAAACACTACAAGCTTTACTGCCCAGTGCTCATAGAACTCAACATCAGTCAGTGACCACTCAGAAGGCACTTCCTGTCGTGTGAGAGACGAGGAGTATCGTCACATTGAAGTGACCGTTTGGCTTCATGCCAACTACACTCAACAGAGGCTTTTATTTTGACACACCAAGGCAGGAGGACATGGTCGCCATCTTCCACATGTTAAACTAAACTAGATCAACGACAGGAACGGAGCAACAAAAGCACATCATTACCAACACAAACAAGCTTATAGAACCACAATAAAGAGATTTGTAACCCCGCCAACCCAACTCCCATGATGCATTGCAGCGATCAGCTCCGAAGCTTCAATATGTTTCGGCAGACAGAGTTAATCTATAAAGTCAAGATGGTCAAACGGCATAAAGAAAGTTAAACAGTCGAGCCTGAAGACACGTCGCTGCTCAATCATGTTATTTTACACTTCTTTTACTCTTTGTCAGTGTCAAATGAACTCTTCACAATACTTTACTGCCTCTTTGACACCAACACTAGGGGGCGTTTTACTCAAGCTGTAGTACCTCTGTAGTACCTCTGTAGTACCTCTGACAGTCCCTGCATTATGACGGGGGAATTTACTGTGTACGTCCAACTTCTAGCCAGCGGTTAATGTGACATTCGTACCTTCAGGACATCCAAACCCTACAGGCTCAGGGAGAACGTGCAGATCCAGCACATTCGGTACGAGGAGACGGCGCTACAAAATAAATGATCAATGTAAATAGTGAAGATTGGAGAATTAAAACGGTGAATTTACTTGGTTACAAATGCAAAGTCTTTCTGAATCTAATTTGTTAGGGTGTAGTCTGTTTCCAATGTGTGAGCAAGTTAAGCAAAGCGAGAAATACCATTCTACGTCATGGTCCTGAACCTCCACAGGCTCTGGTCTGTTCCGGTCTGTTCCGGTCTGTTCCAGTCTGTTCCAGTCTGTTCTGGTCTGTTCCGGTCTGTTCTGGTCTGTTCCGGTCTGTTCTGGTCTGTTCTGGTCTGACCTGGTCTGACCTGCAGCCAAACAACACCGGGTCACATTCAGTCTGTGGTTGTTTGGTTTACAAATCCCAAAGCAGAAACACATCCACATCATACACTTAGATGTATATTTATCACAAGTAATATTCTAATACTCAATAACGTATTTGCATTTTGCACCTTAAACCTCAATTGAAGTAGTTGAATTGGATGTAAAGTGCTTTGTAAATAAAGTTGAGCATTAAGGTCCAAATCAACACTATAGAGCCGACGTTGTCGTTCAAAACAATTCAAGTGGTCACATCAAAGTGTTCTTTCTGTTCAAACATGGTTTTGTCGTCATGGATGTTAAAACTGTTGTTCCAGGAGCCGAGGGGCGGGGCCAGTCCTCCTCCAGGGCCGCCACACCAGGAAGGACATGAAGTGCACCTGGACCGTTTTCTCATTCGCTACCTGAGGGAAAGTCCCGGCGTCAGTAAGGAGGTGGACAGGAAGCTGGCTTCCATGGCCTGTTGTGTTTCGTCTGTGGACGATGAAAAGCTGGTGGTCCGTGGCGACGCTCCACTGGGGGGCGCTGCTGGAGAGGCGAACTGGAAAGTCGCCGTTGGCGAAGTCTTTGAGTGCTTCGTGTGCCACTATGAGGCAGATAGTCGCAAAATCAAAGCCTTGCTCCAGTGCTGCAGCGCTGAGGCGAAGGTGTACAGCGAGGTGGGCGTGGCGGTGCTGGTGGGGCAGCGCCGGCAGGTGAACGCCGTGTTGAAGGAGGTGGAGGATCTGCTCGTCAAGCATAAAGCGTCAGGCGCAGGCGAGAAGCGGAGCAGCACTCATCGCCTGGGCGAGGCCAAGCTCCGCCTCCTCAGTGAAGACATCAAGAGCAGTTTGGGGGTGAGATTCCCAGAGGTGGAGGTCAGACAGGGAGACGCAGGGCAGCTGGTTCTCTCCGGGACCGTGGAGCAGATCGCTGATGCTGCAGAGGTGACCTCTCACCTGGAGCAGTCGGTCCTGGAGAGGACACTGTCAGACAAGAGCCCGCATTTCCTAATGTTTCTCAGGAAGGCGTATGGAGCTCCAGGTGCGTTGGGGAACATGTTGTGGGGTGGCGGTGAGGTCGAAATAGAAATCAGGGACACGGAGCTGCATTTGTTCTCGCTGTCTAGAAGTAAGCTGGATGAAGCCGTAAAGAAGATTGAAGAAACATTCAAGGATGTCAAGTTGGACGTTCCGAACCGCTCTGTTGTTCCAGCTGAGCTCCTGGAGCAGCTGAAGTCTGAGTCAAAGGAGATGAACCGGAGATCTCAGCGGGTTGAGGTGGTGCCGGGCCTGGACGGCAGCCTGTGGCTACTGGGCCACACCAGCGAGGTGGTGGAGTTGAGTCGGGCCGCCACTCAGTTTATTCTAGACCAGGAGAGCACAAACACCACGGCCCCGCTTCCGTTCCCACAGCTCCTTCAACTCCTGCCAGACATGCTGCAGCTCCATGGCTTTGACAGTTCAGGGGTCACCTTGCGTCCACTGGCGTCGGCCTCCGGCCCGCTGGTGGCGCTGGAGGGTCCGGCCAGCAGAGTGACCGAGGTCAGAACCAGACTGGATTCTTTCCTGGGTACTCTCGTTCAGGAGTGGATCGCCATCGAGCAGCCGGGCGCAGTGAGGTTCTTCAAGAGTCGCTCTGGAAGAGAATGCATGCTGGCCATCGCCCGCGCTCAGAAGAGCCTCGTTCAGCTGGACGACGCTCCTCCACCCCCCTCGGGCCAGAGCTCCAGGGCTGCCACATACACCCTTCACAATGGGGTGGAGGTGCTGGTGTGTCAGGGCGACATGACCGAGCAGTGTGCCGACGCGCTGGTGAATGCAGCTAACGAGCGTCTGGAGCACGGCGGCGGCCTGGCCGCTGCTCTGAGCACCGCTGGAGGGCCTCAGGTGCAGATGGAGAGCAGGGACATCGTGAGGCAAGTCGGCAGAATCCCTACGGGAGATGCAGTGCTGACCACCAGTGGAAACTTGAAATGCAAGAAACTGATCCATGCTGTTGGACCAATGAATGGACAAGCTGGAGGCCAGGAAAGACTATTGGTGGAGAAAACCGTCCAGTCCGCTCTTGATTTAGCCGAGGCGATGGGTTTTCAGTCGATAGCTATTCCCTGCATCAGCGCCGGTCTGTTCGGCGTGCCGCTCGTCGTGTGCGCAGACGCTGTCGTATCTGCAGTGAAGACGTTTGGAAGTCAGGGAGGACGAAGTTTAAGCAGGATAATACTGATCGACACCAAGGCAGACGTGGTGGGGGCGCTGCAGGGCGCATGTGACAGGCTGCTGCAGGCGGCGTCTGGGGGGGTGAAGCTAGGGGCTGCCGACGAGGACGCAGTGGGAGGAGCCTCAGTGGGAGGAGCCTCCGGTGCACCGCCCAGAAAAAGCATTCACGTGGAGATCCTTCACGGAACCCTGGAGAGCCAACAGGTGAGAAACTTTCCTGACATGCTGACGCAGTGCTGTTAAACTCATTTTAGTTCAAACGTCCCAAACAAGGAAAAGAAGCATGGATTTGTTTCCTTGTTGTGACTCCTCCCTCCCCATTTGTTGAAACACATGCTTGTTCCATTTATTTTTTTACTTAAAAATACCATCAATGTTTCAGTTTAGGCTGTAGTTAGTCAAAAACGTGTCTCTTTGCCGTTCGGCCGCTGCTGAATCATCTCAGACCTTCACTTGGGTCTGTTGTTTTACAGGATGTCCACTGCTAATCAAACTGTGCAATGAATCATGGCCTGAGATGTCAAAGCCCTGAAAGAGTTCAATGTTTTGACTAGTCAGTTGTTGTGACTGCAGATCAGGGTGTCAAACTGGTTCCTGGACTAGTGATCAGTCCTGAACACGCCCTGTAGAGACGCTGGACTCCCAGACTAAAGTCCGTCTCTCCCCTCCAAGGCCGACGTCCTGGTGGCTCCGCTGGCCGGCCTCGACCTCGCCTCCACCCGGGTTGGAATCGCTTTGCTGACTGCGTCTGGACCGCAGCTCAAAGAGCGTTTTGATAAATTGGCAGTCGCAGGTTCGAAGCCCGGTGACGTATTTGTGGTGGAGAACCCGACTGCCCTCAGGAGCAAGGCGGTGGTCTTCATCTGGCTGGCCGGCTTCGACAATAAAGCCTTTCCAACGCAGGTAAAGTAGCTTTAACAAAACGTGTGTCGTTGTCAGTCATCGTCTTAACCTGCTAGTAGAGATTCACTGACGGGAACATTTTGACCAACGTCCCATATTCATGTTCCTGGGGACTCACGGACATCAACGCTCTATAGAAACAGGTTTGGGGGATGAAGACCATGTCATCACTAGATGTGAGAACGTCATTTGTTTTACAAAACTTCAAAATACAAAACAAACATTTAAACAACAGCGTTGGCTTGAGGCTGATTTTAAATGTGGAGCATGAAAGTAGACTAACCTGCAAAGTGTGGCTCATTAATCACCTTCATGGTCACTGTGACGGCGGGCTCTCATCTCTCATCTCTCGTCTCTCGTCTCTCGTCTCTTCTCATCTCTCGTCTCTTCTCGTCTCTCACCTCTCATCTCTCGTCTCTTCTCGTCTCTTGTCTCTCACCTCTCGTCTCTCACCTCTCATCTCTCGTCTCTTCTCGTCTCTCGTCTCTCACCTCTCGTCTCTCATCTCTCGTCTCTCGTCTCTCACCTCTCGTCTCTCATCTCTCGTCTCTTCTCATCTCTCACCTCTCGTCTCTCGTCTCTTCTCATCTCTCGTCTCTTCTCATCTCTCCTCATCTCTCGTCTCTTCTCATCTCTCCTCATCTCTCGTCTCTCATCTCCCGTCTCCCGTCTCTTCTCATCTCTCGTCTCTCTTCTCATCTCTCGTCTCCTCTCGTCTCTCATCTCTCGTCTCATCTCATCTCTCGTCTCTCACCTCTCGTCTCTCATCTCGTCTCTCGTCTCCCACCTCTCGTCTCTCATCTCATCTCTCGTCTCTTATCTCTCGTCTCCTCTCGTCTCATCTCATCTCTCGTCTCTTCTCATCTCTCGTCTCCTCTCGTCTCTCATCTCTCACCTCTCGTCTCATCTCGTCTCTCATCTCTCGTCTCTTCTCATCTCTCGTCTCATCTCATCTCTCGTCTCCTCTCGTCTCGAATCTCGTCTCTTCTCATCTCTTGTCTCTCATCTCTCGTCTCCTCTCGTCTCTCATCTCTCGTCTCGACTCTCGTCTCTTGTCTCTTCTCATCTCTCGTCTCATCTCATCTCTCGTCTCTTCTCATCTCTCGTCTCCTCTTGTCTCTCATCTCTCACCTCTCGTCTCATCTCATCTCTCGTCTCCTCTCGTCTCGACTCTCGTCTCTCGTCTCTTCTCATCTCTCCTCATCTCTCATCTCTTCTCATCTCTCATCTCTCGTCTCCTCTCGCCTCTCGTCTCAACTCTCGTCTTGACTCGTCTCTTCTCATCTCTCCTCATCTCTCATCTGTCGTCTCTCATCTCGTCTCTTCTCCTCTCTCATCTCTCGTCTCATCTGTCATCTCTCGTCTCTCATCTGTTATCTCTTGTCTCTCGTCTCTCATCTCTCATCTCTCGTCTCGTCTCTTGGTAGGAGGTGGTTCAGGTTCTCAGTGTCAGTATAGAGAAAAGTGTAAGGACACAGAAAACGACGATGATGAAATCTGGTTAAATTCAGCCTCTTCGTGGTCAAATCTCTGATCCTCCATAATGTAAACACAACTTGGGCGTGTGCACAACTCGTGATGTCACTCTATTGTTGTCAGAAGCTCCGCCCAGCAGAGGAAATAGCGCCGTTTATCAGCTATTTTCTCTCAGATTGTCGTGTTTTAACATTTGACCCTTTAGCAGGAAAACGTTCTAGAAGAGGCACCAGAGTGTTTTGGAGGTGGAACCTTCATTTCACTGGGACTTTAAATACATCTATTAGTTTAGTAGCTCCAGAGAGTTGACAGTACATTGCTAAAGAGTACTATATACATATAAGGGCACACTAGAGCTTGTGAGGCTGTTGCTTGGTTGAGTTTCCCTCCAGAAAGACCTCTTGCATGTCCAGGAGGGACTTCCTGTTCACGTCTTGTCTTCCTGCAGTTCTTCTGTGTCCAGTGTCTCCATGTCGCTGTGCCTCGTTTCCTCCACTTCCTTCTGTAGAACATTTACTGCCGGTCGGGTCGTAGCTGAAGAGTAAAGCGGTTTGTAGAAAGTCCTTGAGAAGCGTTGAGTCACAGTGAAGAAGTCTTTGCTGTCCAGACTCCAGCAGCTCCGCGTGGCCACAGAGGAACTGACGGAGCTCTTCTCTCTGGTGGAGGGTTAGAGTGGAGCACCGCCATGTCTTCAGTTATCCTCCAGAGGTTCCAGCTCACGATGAGCTCCAAACTCGCTGAGTGTGCGCTTCTGATCCAGCATCATGAACAAAGTCTTAAATCAGGTTGCGACGTCCCGTTGTAGCTTCCTGGTTTCCGTGTCCAGCTCTCGCTGTGTCTCCCAGCCGGACGGTAGAGAGTCTAGAACGTCCTCCTGCTTCCCTGTGCGGTGGCTGCTGCTTGCTGCAGAGCACTGAGGGAACCTCAGGAACAGACCGGCCACTGGGAAGGTTCCGGAGAGGTTCACTACGCTCGGTACAGTCGTCATTCTCTACATTCACAGGTGCTGAGGCGGGGAATCAGAGGAGCGTTGTCTTCCTGTGAGGCGCGAGGCTTCACTTCCGTGGTGTTTCCTCTCCTGGGGACGGGACAGCTGCTCCGTTTTCCTCCCGACGTGGCGTCCAAGGTTCTCCTGGAGGAGATCGGAACCTTCGAACAGCAGCGGAACAACCAGATGCCTTTTGTGGTCAGAGTGGTGGTTCACCCCAAGAACAAAGAGTCCTACAAGGTAAGACTCGGTCCACAAGCAGGAGTCGGTTCTAGAGCATGAGCTTGGTGGGTGGAGGCAGGAAGTGAGGTGTTGGTGGTGTTTGGGCAGGATGGGGGGGGGTCGTGTTCAGGGTACGAGCTACTGGGTAGGGCAGCAGTGGACGACGTTTGACCAACGAACCAGACAAAAACACCTGAAATAAAGATCCTCTATGGTGCAGCAGAAGCAGAACCTTCACCTTTTACACCCTGAGAGTGAAATCACAAGTTACTAGTAAGTAATATGTGGTCATTACTTATGATCACTTTTCATTTCAAACCCAGCTGTTGATTATATTGTTGGACTGATAAAGTCCACTGTGCCAGTTTTAGAAAAAAATCATCAATAAATTGTGCCTCATTTGCAATAAAACGTTTGTTGTTGTTGTTGAAGGTCAGAACAACAGGAAGCTCAGTGGAAAGCAGTGCAGACTGGATGTTGGGCTGCAAATCAATATTCACTGACTGACGTATAAAATATTGACGATTACAGTTTTTCTGTACTTTAAAAACACAAGATGGTGGGTGGAAAATACGGTAAATAACTAGAACAATAGTCATTTATAGACCAGAACTATGAGCAGAGCTCAGGAATCCTGCAAGACTCGTGTTTCACAGGTTCTTGTCACGTCGTCAGTTCAGTTAAAGCAGAACTCTTTGATTCCACTGGGTATTTTTTTAGGTGTGTTTTCCTGGACTTGGCCGCCGTTACCTTGAACAACTTGTCAGCAGCCGATCGTCAATAGATGACTTCTGCTGCCGTTTGCTCACGTGTCGGTTTTATTCTGAAGCAGTGGAATCGTTCTGCGCATTCGTTGTTCTGTTCTTGTTTCAGTCCAGCTCAGATTGTTTTCACACTGTATTTAAGACTCAAACGTCCCTCCTCCTGCTTTCATCACAACTTGCACCCTGATGTCAGAATGAAGAGACAACAATACATCTTCTTTGTCCAGTTCAGTGTTTCAGGACACTTTGGCAAATTACAGCAAACAGTGGGCAAAGAAATCCACTTCTAGTTGACTTGAAACCTAGACTGGAGAATAGACCAGACACAGACGTCCCAGATTGAACACAATCGTGAGGCGAAGCAGTTTGAATGTGGAAAACCTGCGTGAGCTTTTAATAGTCGGTTGATCATTTAAACACCAGACGGAGAATGCATGAATGATTGTAAAATGCAAATAATATGACTGCATTCCCCCCCGCAGGCCTTTAAAAGTGCCCTGGAGGCCCTCCGGCCAGCAGGAGACACAGGTGAGCCAGTCAGAGGTAATTGTTGACATTATTGGTTTTTGTAGTTCCACAAAGAACAAATCAGCTTCAAACACAACCGCAGTCGTTCATCAGCTCCTCTTGAAGGCCAGACGGATCTCTAGTCCATTTCCACACCACAGTCAGCTATAAGGTGCTGTAAACATCTGGAGGCATCTGGTTTTCAACCCTGGTTTGACACTCACGATCTAATAATTAAGAAATATGTGGTCTGGGTTTTTTTCATTTCTGTTATGAAGTGAAAATATCTGCATTGAAATGAAAAACTATTTTATCGCCAGTAAACATTGACAAGCTCAATATCACGCCTGTAAATGTGTCGTTGTAATCACAGTACATCACATCACATAGTTTTGATTTCTGGAAATAAGTTACAACAAATATCTGAATATAATCAGCCAAAATACTTGGAAACATCCACATATCAGGCAACTGCAGTAATTCCACTGTCGTGGCCTTCGACAGTTAACCTTCCTTCACATTCAGACGAAGGTCGTGTTCATTCCATAATGGAACTTTGGTGTTTGAAACAGGACAGGTTGACTTTAGTTAACATGAATCTCACCTGTGGAACTGAGAAATAATGAGATACGGCGTGTGCTAACTAGTTTCTTTGTTTTCCTGCTCATTTAATCATCTCCATCATGACACGGTGAACGATGGCGAGAAGGAACAAAGGTCAAAGGTCAAGGTCAGTAGTTTTGATTTTCAATGGTTTTCTATTAATTCAAAACAAAAGTCAATGTGATATTGGATTTGCAGCTGTTTGGGCTTTAGACAACTATATATATATATATATATTTGTTTAACGGAATAGAAACCTCAAGTTTTAAGATGTAGTCCAGAAAATAAAAAATGAGGTATCAGCTGACGGGGGCTCTTCTCCTCCGTCAACCCCTGAGCCTGAGTTCAAGTATTTTGGTAAAGTCACTGAAGCCCCGTCTCCACCGCACACAAGTGCCGGGGCGGAGCGGAGCGGTTCGGAGCAGTTCGGAAGCACTAACCCCGACCGAAATTTTGGGTCGTGTCTCCACTGCAGAGAGGAGCATGAAAAGTGGGCGGGGCTTATGAGCTCCGCAGAAATGTGACATTATAACAGAAAAGAACGTCGTCAGATGTAGATCTTATGAATCCTCTGTTGTTGTTTAAATTCTCCACTTTGCACTGTTATTTTTTGCAGCGGGAAAAAAAAAAAGTAATTTTTTGCAGCGGAGAGCTGCAGCGCAACTTCCGTGTTTGTTTTGAGAGAGCGAGTCGCTCGGCCGCTTGGCCAGCGACTTGCCTCGCACTCGAGCGCTCGGGTGTGGGGCAAGTGGCCGGAGCGTTCTCCCCGGTTGGTTGAGGCACAGACACGGGAGTCTGAGCTTTCTGCTCAAAACCCAGGAGGTTTTCCACTCCGGCGCCACAGCGCAGCGCAGCGCCGCACAGCACAGCGCCGGAACACGGAGGCGCCGAGCTCCGAGCTCCGAGCTACTTTTCATCGCTTCCGCGGTCCGTCCCCGCGATAAAGCGCCACTTACCGCGGCTGAACAGAACGCTGACCGCCTCTGGAAAGCGGAGCGGTCAGCGCCGGAGACGAAAGCTCCAGACTCCGGTGTCACGGACGCGCATCCACGCCACGGCCAGCGCTATGCTGCAAACAGAAAACTCCAACGCCATGCAAAGTCCCTCCCCCCGGTCTCCCCCTGCCTCAAGTCGCTCTTTCACAACAAACACTAAAGTTGAGCAGCAAAGAAAAGAAAATGAAAATAAAAACAACCAGTGCGCAGCTGACCACACTGACAGCAGAGGCTTCATCCAGCCAGCACATTAACATATTGAGGGCGTGTCGTAAATCACTGACCAACCTCAGACCCGTTCCATGGTCCTGGTACCCCAACGGATGGGTAGCGGAAAAGCGGTCGCCTTTGGAGCGGTCTAGAGCGGTTTAGACTGCTTTACATGTCGTGAGACGCGAGCCGGAGCGGTTTAAACCCGTCTAGGCTGGTACTTTCTGTGCGGTGGAGACGGGGCTAATGTCGGCAGCCACGTTCCATTTCACCACGAGATTCACTTCACTGTGTGTTACTGTTGATTCACAAACAATCCACTGTAGTGTGTTTGTCTTGTTGTAGACTCGTTCTACCGCTGCACCTCAGTGACCCGTGACGGCATCGCCGCCACGCTGGGGACCGTGGCTCTGCAGATGGTACCAGGGAACATCACTGACGGAGGAACCGACGTCATCGTCAACTCCACAGACTTCACTGACAACAACAAGGGTACGCTGGACGAGCTGTTAAATCAGGTTTCCCTCACAGTGGGAAGGTTGGGGGTTCAAATACCAGCCAGGGTCTTCATGTGTGGACTCTGGATGTTCTGACTTCTCACCTCCTGCCAAAGTCCAGGAACAATGACCAGTCCAGTTGTGTGTGTGTGTGTGTGTGTGTGTGTGTGTGTGTGTGTGTGTGTGTGTGTGTGTGTGTGTGTGTGTGTGTGTGTGTGTGTGTGTGTGTGTGTGTGTGTGTGTGTGTGTGTGTGTGTGTGTGTGTGTGTGTGTGTGTGTGTGTGTGTCCTGTGATGGACTGGAGGTGTGTCTAGAGTGAGCCTAGAGTGTGTCCAGAGTGTGTCCAGAGTGTGTCCAGAGTGAGCCTAGAGTGAGTCCAGAGTGTGTCCAGAGTGTGTCCAGAGTGTGTCCAGAGTGTGTCCAGAGTGTGTCCAGAGTGAGCCTAGAGTGAGTCCAGAGTGTGTCCAGAGTGAGCCTAGAGTGAGTCCAGAGTGTGTCCAGAGTGTGTCCAGAGTGTGTCCAGAGTGAGTCCAGAGTGAGTCCAGAGTGAGTCCAGAGTGTGTCCAGAGTGTGTCCAGAGTGAGCCTAGAGTGTGTCCAGAGTGTGTCCAGAGTGTGTCCAGAGTGTGTCCAGAGTGTGTCCAGAGTGAGTCCAGAGTGAGTCCAGAGTGAGCCTAGAGTGTGTCCAGAGTGAGCCTAGAGTGAGTCCAGAGTGAGCCTAGAGTGAGTCCAGAGTGTGTCCAGAGTGTGTCCAGAGTGTGTCCAGAGTGTGTCCAGAGTGTGTCCAGAGTGAGCCTAGAGTGAGCCTAGAGTGTGTCCAGAGTGAGCCTAGAGTGTGTCCAGAGTGAGCCTAGAGTGAGTCCAGAGTGTGTCCAGAGTGAGCCTAGAGTGAGTCCAGAGTGTGTCCAGAGTGTGTCCAGAGTGTGTCCAGAGTGTGTCCAGAGTGTGTCTAGAGTGTGTCTAGAGTGTGTCCAGAGTGTGTCCAGAGTGTGTCGAGAGTGAGCCTAGAGTCCAGAGTGAGTCCAGAGTGAGTCCAGAGTGAGTCCAGAGTGAGCCTAGAGTCCAGAGTGAGTCCAGAGTGAGTCCAGAGTGAGTCCAGAGTGAGCCTAGAGTCCAGAGTGAGCTGGGCTGGGCTCCAGCGTGACGAGATAAAGTGTATACCAGTTGTCCTCACTGTGTTTCCCATTGCAGGCGTGTCCAAAGCCATTCTGGACGCAGCAGGACCCAGCGTCCAACGAGAGCTGGCGAAGGGTGAGTCCCAGCAGGGGTCCTATGAACGGTTTGGACACGTGTCCAGCCAGGACACTAGTGAACTAACCTCTGGTCTGCCTGTCCAGTCGGCCGGCCAGCAGACTTCATGTGCTCCACCGGCCCCGGGCTGCTGGGCTGCAAGGAGATCGTCCACGCTGCCTTTCACAACGACGTCCAGACCATCCGCAAGACCTGCAGGAAGATCGTCACGCAGTGCGAGAGCAGACGCTACCAGTCGGTGGCCTTCCCAGCCATCAACACCGGTCTGTACCCTGGTCTGTACCCTGGTCTCTGTACCCTGGTCTCTGTACCCTGGTCTGTACCCTGGTCTCCGTACCCTGGTCTGTACCCTGTCTGTACCCTGTCTGTACCCTGGTCTGTACCCTGGTCTGTACCCTGTCTGTACCCTGTCTGTACCCTGGTCCGTACCCTGGTCCGTACCCTGGTCTGTACCCTGTCTGTACCCTGTCTGTACCCTGGTCTCTGTACCCTGGTCTCTGTACCCTGGTCTCTGTCTCCCTCCTGCAGTAGCAGCTCGTCACTCTGGCGTCTCTTTGAACATCTGGAACTACAAGTAGGATTAAAACAGCTGTAGAGGTTTGAGTGACACAGTGACCAGCAGGGTTCCTGGTTCTACTTCTTGTTCCACTGATTGAAGAGAACGCCTGGTCGCTTTTACTGGGCTGTGAGTGGACCTTTGGCTGGTTCCCGCCGAGGGGAGTGCCACGGTGCAGAACGAAGGTTCTACGGTGCAGGATGAAGGTTCCTGGTTCCACGGTGCAGGACGAAGGTTCCACTGTGTAGGACGTAGGTTCTACGGTGCAGGACGAAGGTTCCTGGTTCCACGGTGCAGGACGAAGGTTCCACTGTGCAGGATGAAGGTTCCTGGTTCCACGGTGCAGGACGAAGGTTCCACTGTGTAGGACGTAGGTTCTACGGTGCAGGACGAAGGTTCCACTGTGTAGGACGAAGGTTCTATGGTGCAGGACAAAGGTTCCTGGTTCCACGGTGCAGGACGAAGGTTCCTGGTTCCACTTTGCAGGACGAAGGTTCCACGGTGCAGGACGAAGGTTCTAAGGTGCAGGACGAAGGTTCCACGGTGCAGGACGAAGGTTCCACGGTTCAGGACGAAGGTTCCACGGTGCAGGGCGAAGGTTCTACGGTGCAGGACGAAGGTTCTACGGTCCAGGACAAAGGTTCTACGGTCCAGGACGAAGGTTCCTGGTGCAGGACGAAGGTTCCACGGTGCAGGACGAAGGTTCTATGGTCCAGGACGAAGGTTCTACGGTCCAGGATGAAGGTTCCTGGTGCAGGACGAAGGTTCCACGGTGCAGGACGAAGGTTCTACGGTCCAGGACGAAGGTTCTACGGTGCAGGACGAAGGTTCCTGGTGCAGGACGAAGCGATTTAAGAACAGTTTGGTTCCTGACATCACTGAACTGAACAAAACCCAGTGACGTTGCACTTGATTGTATTTATTGTATTTATCTATTTGTTCTATTCATTTATTATCGTGGCTCCTCATTGAATGTTTTGGTTTGTTGGTGCTGCTTTTTACCTTTGTGTGGTTTTATTGTGTTTTAGTTCTGCTTTCTCTTCATCTGTCTTTGATCTCATCTTAATGATTAATCGGAACATTGAACTCTTGCCTCACTGGACCAATTCTTATTATTATTATCTGCTTGTTTGGTTTATTGTGTTTTTATTTACTCTGATGTGCCAAGAGATCACAAAACCTGTAAAACAAGTTTCCCTCCGGCACGAATAAAGTAGCCTTGAACCTGGTCCTTGACAGCAGCAGAGCACATCCAGACGTTTTACAGCATGAATGAAGAATATATTAACACTTGGTACGTGTTGATAATTGACCGTTCATATTTTGTTGTTGGTCAGAACGTTGAGAAGCGCCGTGGACTTTTGTTTTAATCTTCTAAAACAGCTCTACACTCTTGATTTAAGTGTTGCTAAACGTGACAAATGGTACCAGAGCCTCTTGTTTGAGTCAAGGAGCAACACTCTGAATGTGTGATTGTTGAGGTGTGGCCGTAGCGTCTCACAGCTGTCCTCCTGTCCCCTCAGGGCAAGGCGGTATGGACGCTGCTAAAGCTTGCAGAGCCATGCTGGACGGTATGGCCACAGCCATCATGGACCTGAAGCCACAGTCGCTCTCCCTCATTCGCATCGTCATCCTGCAGCCAGACGTCTTCAAAGCTTTCAGGTCTCTTCCTCACAAGGCTACGAACTCCACAAACGATCTTTCGGTTTGGATTTTTGATTGATCTCGATTTGCATTGTCGTGTTTCTTTTCAAGCCTTTTCTTGTGTGTTTCAACAGAACAGAGTTAGAAAGCCGCTTTGGACAAGGCGCACCTTCTAAAGTCAGCATGACAGGTTTGACAAAGTTTGTCTTATGATCTGAGAGAAGTAAAATCATTGAAGTCAAAATATTCACTGCACACTATCAAGTATTGCCTTTTCTTGTTGTTTCTAGAAAAAGCCAAACAAACGTTCAAAAAGTGGCAAGACAAGCCAGGAGGCTCCGTGACTCCTTCCGCCCCACCAGTCCAACCCGCCTCGCCTCCGTCTCCGCCTGCCGTCATGAGCGTCATCAGCTGTGGCTCAGACACCGTCAAGGTCCTCAAGAAGGAACTGGAGGATGTGCTGCGTCAGCAACAGCTGCCTTCGTGAAATTGTGACTATTAGTAGTAGTACTACTTGCCACTACTAATGCTGTGAGTATTAGTAGTGGCAAAATGTACATTTTGGTCAATCCTGAGAAAGGAAGAAGGCAGTGAACTTGGCAGACCTGGACGTCCACGAAGACGACGGTGGCTGATCCCAGAATCATTTCCACAGCGGGGTGCAGTCAAAAATGATTGTTCTTATTTTTAATCATTAAAAAGTGATTGTGAAACCTGTGTCTGGAATCAATTCGTGACTTTAGCAACTTTATCCAGAAGACGACAGAATGCAGAGAAAAGCATCGCTAACCTCTGATGGAAGCTGGACCTGCTATTGGGTTAAAATGTTGAGTGACAGGACCATCAGCCAATCAGAGGTTGGTGTGTTATTGAAGGACCTCCTCAGGACCAGCAGAGTTTCTAGTGCTGGTCTGGGTGTGGTCATTGAAATGAGCTTGACTGATTGGCTCATGGGCTCATGGGCAGGAGGTGATGACTGTTATTATCTGCTCCTCTGGAGTGATGGAGGCTGATTGAACATGAAGGTCATGAGACATAGAGGACCTGCTTCAGGGGCTTTTTCAAGGTGCCTGATTTGTGTGTGTGTGTGTGGGGGGGGGGGGGGGGGGGGGGGACTATGAGAGTAGATCCAGAGGCTGCACTGCACAGTGAGAGACGGAATCCTCCAGAATAGAAAGGCTCAACTGGACTTTACTAAAAAAAACAAAACGTAAAAAAGCCAGCACAGTTCCAGAACAAAGGTTTTCAACAAAGTATTAGAAAAGAACATTTCATCTTCAGTTATTTAGTTCGTCCAATTCCTTTTGAGCCCCTAAATAAAAGGGTTTGTTTAAAAAAAGAATTTTTTGATGCAATCTTTTTGTTCGGCTCACTGAATTAGCTGAAAGTTTGCACTTCAACTGCATCTGAATTGTTTCAGTAAAAATTCATCTTAGTACTTTACAGAATCAAGATCTGAAGAAAAACAAATGTCTGTCCAAATATTTCGGTCTCGGTGTTCAGTAAGTTAGTACATTATATAATCATCACCAGGGTTCATGACATCATTCATGCTGACGCTGCAGAAATCCTCCGAGACGCTTCTGCAGACACCATGAAGAGATATTGTCGGGTTTTCCTCCTCAATGTTTCTAGAAATTGTTTCAAATAGGAAAAAATTTGACAACATTTGAATGTTTTCTTATTTTATGTATTCCTTCATGTATTTATGTATTTCATTTACCAGATCAACTCAGTTGCGATGGAATTGAAGCTTATGTGGCCCCCAAGCTTTCTGCTTCTATTTTAGTTTGGTGATCTGAGCCAGTGGTCTCACTCCTTTTTGTTTGTTTTGCTTTTGTCTTATTTTTCCTTTTTTTTTAAATTTGAAATGTGATAACAGCTATTGTGCTAATGCCTTTGACCAGTAATTCTACTCATGGCCCCCTGCTTAACGGGCAATGAAGTCGGTGCTAAAAAAAAACCCCAAAACAGCCTTGATACCAGATCTGCCTGAGCCAGAGCCTAAGTATAGCTGCTTGTTTGTGCAGACTGAAAGAGGGATGTAGAGGACTGGTAGAAAGCATGAGGCTGCTATTTGGAATAAACACTTTGATCACATCCCGAACTGAGAGCAAACTCTGAGGTAAAGAGGAATCAACAAGCGACATGGAGTTCAGCAGGCGTCACCTTCCGATGGAGTGGGAAGAGCGTTGGAGGAGGGAGAAAGAGAAGAGGAAGAAGGTGGTGCGAGAAGGTGGAGAAGGAGTGGAGCAGTACAACCGGGAGCTGAAGAGGATTGTCGCTTTCAATGACGCCAGGATGGGACTGACGAGTAGCAGGGAGGAGAAAGGCTCAGAGTGGAGGACGGGTGGGGACGCCATGGAGGGGGACGCCAGGGACGAGGCTCGGGTGGGGGACGTGCATCACGTCCACGAGTATCGCAGCGAGGCCTCCACCAGGGAGCTGTTTGTGACGGCGCAGCAGCTCCGGGACTCTTCTGTTCTGACAGACTTAACTCTGGCCACTGTGGACGGAATCACGCTGGACGTTCACGCCGTCATCCTGGCTGCCGTGAGCAACGTCGTCCTGGAGAAGCTGAGAGACAGAAAAGGACGAGCGGTGGACGGGTGTGAAAGGTGGTGCGTGGCCACTGAAGCTGACGGGGTTGGTGTGAAGGCGGTGGTGGAGTTTGCCTACACCGGGGCGGTATCGTCTCTCAACACAGACACGGTGGATCAAGTCAGAGCTGCAGCTCAACAACTGTCCGTCCAGACGCTGGTTGATCTGTGCAACAGACTGGGGGACGGGCGGCGCTCCGAGAGGGACGAGCAAAGACAGCGGAGAGAGAGCGCTCTCCAGCGTGTCGAACGACTGTGGACAGAAGGAGTGGGATGTGATGTAGTCCTGGATGTAGAAGGAAGTGTGTTCAATGGTAAGTATGACTCTATTGCCTCCGTCGTAGCGCTCACAGTTGAGTCTTCCCATGTGTCTCCAGTTCACAGAGTGGTTCTGGCAGCAAGCAGTGATTACTTCCGTGGCATGTTCACGTGTGGAATGAGGGAATCCCGTCAGCACCGCGTCGCCCTTCCTTTCCTGATAGCGTCTGAACTGGAGGCGCTCATCGGCTTCTCGTACAGCGGAGTCCTCCGCCTCAGCTGGGGCTCTGTTTTTGAAGTGACCTGCACGGCTCTGCAGCTCCAGTTCCAGCCTGCACTCTCCCTTTGTTTCACCTTCATGCAGCAAGAAGTAGAGGCGGAGTTCTGCCTGGACGTCATCTCCTTCGCAGAGGCTTATGGGATGTCAGAGCTCCTTGAGGACACCAATGACTTTGTCCTGAGGAACTTCAGCAAGGTATCGGGCACCGCGAAGTTCCAGGACTTATCGGCAGAGAAGCTCCTGGGCTTTCTGCGGTGCGACGGCCTGTGCGTCCCCTCAGAGCTCACAGCATTTCGAGCTGTGATCTCTTGGATCGAGGCCAAACCGGAGGAGAGGCTGGCCCAGGCCAGCTTACTCATGACTGGAGTTCGCTTTCCTCTCATGACCTTCCGAGAGTTCCGGGAGGTCCGAGCCGTCAACCTGCGCCTGGAGAGCGTGGGCGAGGACGACGTGGAGCTCTACAGCGCCGCACTCAAGGAGTTTGGCTTCAGCCAACCGCAATCTGAGGACCGGTGTCGCGTGAGGCGCCCCAGAGACACTGTGGTTCTGGTTGGGGGAGACCAGCTCAACCCAGATGTGGGTCAGCGCATACCAAGCAGGGAACTGTGGTTTGCAAACTCCCTGCGCAGCGGCACCGGGCTGGTGAAGGAGGTGGAGTGGAGGAAACTCGCCCACATCCCAGACAAGCCCAAGTTCAGGCACGCCGTCGCAGTGATGGAGGGGAAACTGTACGTGGTGGGCGGCTGCTACTTTTATGCCAAGGATGACATCATGAAATCTACATACAGGTGAGGAAACGGGGACGAGGACTCTCTGAAACAGGCTCATCACACAAGTCCTGGGTGAGGTTTTCTCTTGTCTTTCGCACTAGTTTTGATCCTGTGAAGGACGTCTGGAGGAGACTCGCTGACATGCAGGAGTTCAGGAGCAACTTTTCAGTGGTGCCACATGAGGAGCGTCTTTATGCCATTGGTGGAGATCAGGACATCAACACCAACATGGACAGCGTAGAGATGTACAACCCAGACGGTGACTCTTGGAGGTATTAACTGAAGAGACTTGAACAGGACTCTGACATGAACTCTTAAAGCAGCTTTTTATAACCCAATCATAAATGGAGACATGTTCTGTAAGACAGTATCCATCCATCCATCATCCATCATCCATCATCCATCCATCCATCCATCATCCATCCATCCATCATCCATCATCCATCATCCTTCATCCATCATCCATCATCCATCATCCTTCATCCATCATCCATCATCCATCAATCCATCCATCCATCCATCCATCATCCTTCATCCATCATCCATCCATCCATCATCCTTCATCCATCATCCATCATCCATCCATCCATCATCCATCCATCATCCTTCATCCATCCATCCATCATCCATCCATCATCCTTCATCCACCCATCCATCCATCATCCATCCATCATCCATCCATCCATCCATCATCCATCCATCCATCATCCATCATCCATCCATCATCCATCCATCCATCCATCATCCATCCATCCATCCATCCATCATCCATCTATCCATCCATCATCCATCCATCCATCCATCATCCATCCATCATCCATCCATCCATCATCCATCTATCCATCCATCCATCCATCCATCATCCATCCATCCATCATCCTTCCATCCATCATCCATGATCCATCCATCCATCCATCCATCATCCTTCCATCCATCCAACTTTTGAAAACGTCTACATTATTCCAAGTTCTTGCTAAAAACTCTAAATAAGCTTTAGTGTCTGCTCTGCTTTGACTCCTTGTGTGACGCTCATGTCTTCCAGCTTCGTCAAGCCTCTGGACCAGGCTTTGAGTGGATATGCCGTCACTGTCCTGAATGGTGGCATTTTTATTTCTGGAGGCTTCAACTGTGAGTACGAGTGTCTGGTTTCCATGTTCCTGTACCACCCAGAGAGAGGGACTGCCTACCTGGCCAACATGGCCCAGGACCGGGCGCAGCACTGCATGGAGGCTGCAGGAGGCCTTCTGTACACGGCAGGCGGGGTGTGCAACCTCCGCAAGTTCTATACCAACCAACACGCCTGCGAAGTGTACGACCCCGTGGCCGATGTGTGGACTGGTTTCACGTCGCTGCCGCTGCCGCACGTCGGCGGCGCCTCGGCCGTCCTGGAGGAGAAGATCTACGTGTTTGGCGGATACTGCCAGGACGAGTACAGCGAGTCTGGACTGGTCCATCGCTTCCATCCCGGCTCGCAGCGATGGGAGAAGATGGGCAGAATGCCCGGGGCTGTGACGGACCTCCGGGCCGTCCTGCTGCCGCTGCCCCGCCACCTCAGACTGTGACGGACCTCCAGACCGTCCCGCTGCCCCGCCACCTCAGACTGTGACGGACCTCCAGACCGTCCCGCTGCCCCGCCACCTCAGACTGTGACGGACCTCCAGACCGTCCCGCTGCCCCGCCACCTCAGACTGTGACGGACCTCCAGACCGTCCCGCTGCCCCGCCACCTCAGACTGTGACGGACCTCCAGACCGTCCTGCTGCCCCGCCACCTCAGACTGTGACGGACCTCCAGACCGTCCCGCTGCCCCGCCACCTCAGACTGTGACGGACCTCCAGACCGTCCTGCTGCCCCGCCACCTCAGACTGTGACGGACCTCCAGACCGTCCTGCTGCCGCTGCCCTGCCTCCTCAGACTGTGACGGACCTCCAGACCGTCCTGCTGCCCCGCCACCTCAGACTGTGACGGACCTCCAGACCGCCCTGCTGCCCCGCCACCTCAGACTGTGACGGACCTCCAGACCGCCCTGCTGCCCCGCCACCTCAGACTGTGACGGACCTCCAGACCGTCCTGCTGCCCCGCCACCTCAGACTGTGACGGACCTCCAGACCGTCCTGCTGCCGCTGCCCTGCCTCCTCAGACTGTGACGGACCTCCAGACCGTCCTGCTGCCCCGCCACCTCAGACTCTGACGGACCTCCAGACCGTCCTGCTGCCCCGCCACCTCAGACTGTGACGGACCTCCAGACCGTCCCGCTGCCCCGCCACCTCAGACTGTGACGGACCTCCGGGCCGTCCTGCTGCCGCTGCCCCGCCACCTCAGACTGTGACGGACCTCCAGACCGTCCTGCTGCCCCGCCACCTCAGACTGTGACGGACCTCCAGACCGTCCTGCTGCCCCGCCACCTCAGACTGTGACGGACCTCCAGACCGTCCTGCTGCCGCTGCCCTGCCTCCTCAGACTGTGACGGACCTCCAGACCGTCCTGCTGCCCCGCCACCTCAGACTCTGACGGACCTCCAGACCGTCCTGCTGCCCCGCCACCTCAGACTGTGACGGACCTCCAGACCGTCCCGCTGCCCCGCCACCTCAGACTGTGACGGACCTCCGGGCCGTCCTGCTGCCGCTGCCCCGCCACCTCAGACTGTGACGGACCTCCAGACCGTCCTGCTGCCCCGCCACCTCAGACTGTGACGGACCTCCAGACCGTCCTGCTGCCCCGCCACCTCAGACTGTGACGGACCTCCAGACCGCCCTGCTGCCCCGCCACCTCAGACTGTGACGGACCTCCAGACCGCCCTGCTGCCCCGCCACCTCAGACTGTGACGGACCTCCAGACCGTCCTGCTGCCGCTGCCCCGCCACCTCAGACTGTGACGGACCTCCAGACCGTCCCGCTGCCCCGCCACCTCAGACTGTGACGGACCTCCAGACCGTCCTGCTGCCCCGCCACCTCAGACTGTGACGGACCTCCAGACCGCCCTGCTGCCCCGCCACCTCAGACTGTGACGGACCTCCAGACCGTCCTGCTGCCCCGCCACCTCAGACTGTGACGGACCTCCAGACCGTCCTGCTGCCGCTGCCCTGCCTCCTCAGACTGTGACGGACCTCCAGACTGTCCTGCTGCCCCGCCACCTCAGACTGTGACGGACCTCCAGACCGTCCTGCTGCCCCGCCACCTCAGACTGTGACGGACCTCCAGACCGTCCTGCTGCCCTGCCACCTCAGACTGTGACGGACCTCCAGACCGTCCTGCTGCCGCTGCCCTGCCTCCTCAGACTGTGACGGACCTCCAGACCGTCCTGCTGCCCCGCCACCTCAGACTGTGACGGACCTCCAGACCGTCCTGCTGCCCCGCCACCTCAGACTGTGACCGGCTGCTCAACATAACAGCAACAACACAAGTCCTCAACACGCCTGCAAGGTTGCTTCAGACAGAATCAATCGTTTTTATTGCAGTTGGAAACACTTTTTGAATTTAGTTGCACATTATTTAAATAGCGTTCATGCAGGCCGCCTATAGAGCCACTATACTCCAATAGTCAAGAGCTTAAAGACATTTCATGGTGTGTGCAGGTCGTAGTGAGATCCTGAGTGGAAGCATCCAGCGACGGTGGATTCAGAGTTTTAAGATCATTTTTGATTGTCACTATTTGTTTTTATTATGAACTGCTTTGAAGACTTTGTTGTCGGTGTTTTGACGCAAAAGAAATAAAAAAAATGTGTACTTGAGTCTGTGTTCATTTGTAATGGCAGAAGTAGAATTCATGCATCAGTAAGGATATTTTTTGTTGAGATGTTGATACTCTCACCTGAGCTTGTCCATATTTTCACAATATGTGTCAAACACAACAAATCAATGCAATGCCCCACTCCTACTGTTTCAAGTGTTTGAAGACCCTTTCACATCTTGAATTGAATAAAATAAAATAAAATGAAGAATTAATCATTCATGTTACACAGGAGAAAGAGAAAAACCATTCACTTGAACTTGAATTAATAATGAATACAGTAAACGGATAACGTTTCAAAACGTTTATTTATTTCAAGGTGTCTGAACTTTAACAAAAACCTTCCATAGCGAGAACCTGCACTCAGTGGAACACGCACCTTCACCACAGCTACATCAGTTTGTGGAGCTGAGATCAGCCAACACACAACTTTCTCTTTTGCTTTGGGCTTCTTTGTACCAGATTACCTGGAAATCATGGAAATGGAATGATTTGTTTTTAAATTGTAAAGCTTCAACAGTAAAAGGCCACTTGACTTGTAAAATGACTTGTTCACTGCCCAAAGTAAGGACGAGCTCAATATCGATATTGTTTTAGTCACATTCCTTTAAAATGATTCAATAAATCCAGAATGAATGATGGATTGGATGGAAGGGAAGGAGAGCTGCTCCCCCTGGTGGCCAAAACCAGTCCCTGTCACTTCTTATGATTATGACAGCATGTGAGATTTCTCGTTCATTTACTGGATGGTTGTGTGTGTGCGTGTGTGTGTGTGTGTGTGTGCGTGTGTGTGTGTGTGTGTGTGTGTGTGTGTGTGTGTGTGTGTGTGTGCGTGCTCTGTAATAGTCAAACTGTTAAACATCTGAACACAAGAAATTACAAATTCCAAGCATGAAAAAAGCAGATCTGATGACTGAAGGTGAGGAAGGATTCAGAAAAGGAAGGTTTTAAAAACGTAAGGATTATGTTCACATTTGGGTAAAACCACCTTCATATGTAATATCAAATATGATAAGAAATGATGTAAAACACAAGTGGAGGAAAATGAGTGTAAACTGGAAAAAGGGTTTTCACTCTGGTGGCTCGATGTCCCTCACTCCTCCTCGGCTGTAATCACATTACTGGACGGCAAAACATGAAATGAAGTGACGCCTTCAGTCAGGATTCAGGTTGAAAATGTAGCTGGAGGAGCAGTGAAGCTGTAAACTATTGATTATTGACTTTAGAAATACAGGGATAATGTGAAGACTCTACTTCCTGGAATCGTGTTGCAGTTTTCTTTATTTGATTCTTTCAAATCCACTGATTTAATCCCCATTCAGGCCAGAATCATTTCAGGTGCAACGAGAGCGGAATACTTTTACTTTGCTTCAATTGTTAAGCAATTCATTTAGTTCAAAAAAGCTCTTCCCTTAAACCAGGAGCTCCTTGTGTACATTTACAAAACACTCTCTACAAAACGATGTGAACCACTTCCATAGAAACAGAACCATACACACATATGAAGCACATCTGGAGACATCAAAAATGAAAATAAATAAACTGATCAATAATAGGAAGAAGAATTACGTTGCAGGTCAAAAGGTTTGAGTTTTGTATCAAATTGTGGGTGTTGTCATGGCGACATGAGGAGAAGATTAAGTTACATTACTTACATTACATTACATTAGAGTGTATATGAGCCAGAGGGTGGGTTGACCAGGTAACACACATTTATTGGTCATATGACCATCAATTCAGGAAATACCTCACATGACATTGTTTTATTTTGGCAGCTTCGTCAGAAGCGCTTCCTGATCGTTTCATTTGAAAGCAGACATCTTGAAATAAAGTTATTTATTTTAATTCTATTTCTGTGTCATTGTTCCTTAAAACAACATAAAGTAAAAAGTGGCTTAATAAATTAACCTAATCTTCCCTACTCATGATATGAGTGTCAGGAGTCCCACACCTCGCTCCAGCACCGGATCCTCTCTGGCACTCCTGCAGGCAATCAGCTGATTGATTGTCAAGCAGTCTTAAGCCCTGCAGGGAGGAGGGTCCGGGGCCAGAGGGTTGCTAGTCTTCACTCCGTGTGGAGGTGAGTCGGTGTTGTCCTCCCCGGGGGGTGAGTGTCCTCCCCGGGGTGGTTCCCGTTCCTGTTCCCGTTCCTGTTCCGACGCCAGTTCCAAGAAGCTCCCCGTCCGGGTCCCGTCCCGGTTCCAAGAAGCTCCTCCCCCGGGTCCCGTCCCGGTTCCGTCCCGAAGATCCCCGTCCGGGTCCCGTCCCGAAGTTCCCCGTCCCGAAGTTCCCCGTCCGGGTCCCGTCCCGGTCCCGTCCCGGTTCCGTCCCGAAGTTCCCCGTCCGGGTCCCGTCCCGGTTCCAAGAGGCCCCCCCCAGAGATTCCCCCGGGTCCTGTCCCGGTTCCAAGAAGTTCCACCCGGGTCCCGTCCCGGTTCCAAGAGGCCCCCCCCAGAGATTCCCCCGGGTCCTGTCCCGGTTCCAAGAAGTTCCACCCGGGTCCCGTCCCGGTTCCAAGAGGCCCCCCCCAGAGATTCCCCCGGGTCCCGTCCCGGTTCCAAGAAGTTCCACCCGGGTCCCGTCCCGGTTCCAGGAGGCCCCCCGGAGTTCCCCGGGTCCCGTCCCGGTTCCAGCTCCCCTTTCCCTGTTTCCTTAAATAAACATTGATGTTTGCAAACAACTTTCTGCTTCTGGGTTCAGGACCCTCCACACGCCGGCTCCCCGCCGTGACAATGTTATATATAACATTATATATTAACTGTGCTTTTCCATAATGTTTATTAATATTTAACTTGTGTCCACTAGGTTATTATGGGGTGTTGTGTGTAGAACATGTAATAGATCCTTTCTGGAATAAGGCTGTAATGTAGAAAGGGTGAAACATTAAATAAATCAATATGTGGAATGTTTTTTTTTCCAAATCTAAATTGTCTTCAAGATTTATCAAAGTGTCCTTTAAATGAAATGTTCTCATTATGACGGTAGTTTGAATCCTGGCCTGTCTGCACTGACTTCCTGTGGCGAGCCTGTAAGAATGTTAGAATATAAAGATAGACACTCTCACATTCTGTCTTTCTGTATTGATTTGCAGGCTGTTGACTTCTTCACTTCAGCCCCGACGGCGACACGGCGTTGACCATCTGACTGAAGAACAATGTCAGACTGAAGGTAACGCGGCGCTGCTGAGGCCACGAGGTCATGTGGAACTGCAGGACGACCATCGTTCTGTTTTTAATCCCGCTGAGATCGTCACGAGGCGTTTGTGTCGTGGTTCGGCCATAGAAACACTGAATTATGTAACAGTGAGTGCTGTTGCATCATATGAGCAGAAATAACAAGGGAATGATACCTGAATGAATGAACTGATCCTATAAATGACTTCATAATAAGGGAAATCACTGCAAACTGAGCAACTTTTTTTATGTGCATTTTCATGAAAATATAAACATCGAATTCTTTTTTCACGTATAACTAGAATAAAAAACCACACGTATCAACAACAGGAAGTCAGGAAGCCACTAAGTGACTGTCACACCAGAACAGTGTTAACATGCACTACAACATGCACTACTCTGTTTGTAGTTCTTGTCTTGTGTGTGTGTGTTTCCACATGGACAGTGAGCCTGCTGGGGGGGGGGGGGGGGGGGGGGGTCACTCTGCAGACACTACAGCACAACTCTCTGTCAACTCTGACACTAAACTTTACATTGAAACATTCAGATTCACACGCCGACGCAACTATAAAACATCAATTGTTCACATGCAGTGATAATCCAGCTGGAATCAAACTGGACTTTAGACACACTTTTAACCAGTTTGGAGTCACTCTGGGTTTTATCGTCAGGATGGACTCAGGTAACATCCAACCCCGTCCAATGGTGACTGACTCCCTGCAGGCCACGCCCACTCCCTCCACTCCTCCCACTCCCTCCACTCCCTTCACTCCTCCCACTCCCTCCACTCCTCCCACTCCCTCCACTCCCTTCACTCCTCCCACTCCTCCCACTCCCCCCACTCCCTCCACTCCTCCCACTCCTCCCACTCCCTCCACTCCCTCCACTCCTCCCACTCCCTCCACTCCTCCCACTCCCTCCACTCCCCCCACTCCTCCCACTCCCTCCACTCCCCCCACTCCTCCCACTCCCTCCACTCCCTTCACTCCTCCCACTCCCTCCACTCCTCCCACTCCCTCCACTCATCCCACTCCTCCCACTCCCTCCACTCCCTCCACTCCCTCCACTCCTCCCACTCCCTCCACTCCTCCCACTCCCCCCACTCCCTCCACTCCTCCCACTCCCTCCACTCCTCCCACTCCCCCCACTCCCTCCACTCCCTCCACTCCCTCCACTCCTCCCACTCCCTCCACTCCCTCCACTCCTCCCACTCCCTCCACTCCTCCCACTCCCTCCACTCCCTCCACTCCTCCCACTCCTCCCACTCCCCCCACTCCCTCCACTCCCTCCACTCCTCCCACCCCCTCCACTCCTCCTACTCCCTCCACTCCTCCCACCCCCTCCACTCCTCCCACTCCCTCCACTCCTCCCCCCTCCACTCCTCCCACTCCCTCCACTCCTCCCACCCCCTCCACTCCTCCCACCCCCTCCACTCCTCCCACTCCCGCCACTCCTCCCCCCTCCACTCCCTCCACTCCCTCCACTCCTCCCCCCTCCACTCCTCCCACTCCCTCCACTCCCTCCACTCCTCCCACCCCCTCCACTCCTCCCCCCTCCTCACAGAACCTCAGGACACCATCCAGCCCATTCCCACCAGGAGACCCTTCAAATCCAGGACTTTAGCAGACCACACACTCTCATTCCTCTTAATGGTCACACTGAACACACCAACATTAAAATGGCTGTTTTAAATGTCCGCTCTCTTTTAAACAAAACTTGTATCATGAATGACTTGACTTTAGACAACAACCTAGACTCCTCCTCCTCACTGAGACATGGTTGGCACTGATGCACCAGTTGTTCTTACCGAGGCCTCCCCACCTAATAAAACTTGTTATTCTCTATCAGGGATGGAAAGAGGAGGAGGAGCTGCATCCATCACCACAGATAAACAACCAAAGTGACTTTTAACAGCTTCACCTCATTTGAATATCACCTTCAGTTTATTGCAGTCCTCCTTCGTCTCTTTAACTATATACACACCACCTCATCATTCTAGCAGTTTGATCCCTGAATCTTCTGAATTTTGATCAATTATTCACACTAAATTGGAGTGAATTTTAATCACTGGTGATTTGAACAAACACATAGCTAGCTGCTCGGACGGGGCTGGTTCAGGTCCTCCGGCCCCCGTCTGAGGAAAACCTGCCGGGAACCTCCAGGCTGCAGGTTTTTTAAAAAGGGTTAAAAACTCACCTTTTTAATCAGGCTTTTAATGGACTTTTATTTATATGTTTATGTACATATGCAGAGATGTGTATTATCTACTTTTATCTACTTTATCTATTATGTATTTGTCTCCTTTTATTAGGTTCTTTACTGAATCTTTTATCTCCAGTGGTTCCTCTAGGGGGCGCTACACTGGTGGTGCCGTCCTGAGGGGGGTCTGTGGGGCGGCGCCCCCTGTGGTTAGAAGCTGAACCACCTCCAGTGTGGACGGCCTGAAGTCTTCAGTGGCCTGCCATGGCTTCATATCACCAGGCGCGCGTGTGTGTGTGTGTGTGTGTGTGTGTGTGTGTGTGTGTGTGTGTGTGTGTGTGTGTGTGTGTGTGTGTATAAAAACGTGCTACACAGATCAAGTTGATTGGCTGATTGAAACCAGTGATGCCAGCTGTGCTAGGATCTGAAGTGTTGAGGCAGACTCATCACAGAAGCACATAAGTCGTTATTTGGCCCCGGCATCTTCCCCACGTTCTCCCAGCGCCGCGCGTCGTCGTCGTAGCGATGCACCATCTTGGTGTCGCTGTAGTCCTCCTGGCTGTAACCGCCCAGGACGTAGAACTTCCCCTCCAGCACTGCACTTCCTGCGCCCACATGCGGCACCGGCAGGGGGGCGAAGGCCGTCCAGGAGTCTGTCTCCGGACTGTAGACCTCACAGGAGAGCAGGTCCACCACGTGGTCCGGACCCTCCGAGCCGATTCCGCCCGCCACGTACAGACTCCCGCCCAGGACCTCCATGCAGTGGTGAGCTCGGGGTCTACACATGGTGGCCAGGTACCTGCTGCCGGTCTCTGGGTGGTACTGGAACAAGGACCCCACACAGGGGTAGTCGTGGTTTTGGCCTCCGCAGACCAAGACCTTTCCACGTAGACATCTGGCCACGTGTCCACTGAGAGGAAGGTCCAAGGGCCACGTGAAGCTGAAAGAAACATGGTTGGAATTGAACAAAGAGAAGCGGCAAAAGGATTTTTCAAAATATGAAATATTCTTTTTGAAAGCAATGACTTTTTATCATGGGAATTATTTGTGAAATGTATGTGTTACCAGAGGTGGCAAATGTTTTCTGATTCTTAATTCAAGAAATACATTAATCCAGGAAAAGTAGAATTATTTTCTGTTAAGAGGTGCAGACAATTATCTAGTCATTAATAATCTGCAGAATCCACAAACACGCCCATTGCTAAATAAGCAGTCTCATTTGAAAAGAATATAGTTAGTTAATGTTTCTTTACAAAATACATACTTAAGTATTTGAAATGAAGAATGAGTCCTTCGAAACAGATTTCTAGCAGCGGTTTAGCCGTGTAATATTCATCCTGAATATGACAAGTGGCAGTTGACACACTTCAGATCTCTTCCTGTTCTCCGGGAGTTTCTCATGAAACTCAGTCGTTTTCACCAGAACACAGGACTTTATAGCATCATGGTTTGTAAAACAATTGGATGATTCTGTTGAATGTACCTCCAAGAGTTGGTGGCGGGACAGTATCGCTCCACACTGTCTCTGAAGTCCGGGACAGATTGTCCCCCCATGGCGAGGACCTGTCCGTCCAGCACCACCACTGAGAAGCAGCTTCTTCTCTCCAGCATGTCGGCCAGATTCTCCCAGAGGCTCTGAAGGGGATCAAACCTACAGACAGTCTAACATTAGACAAGTAGGTTTGAAGGGATGCTGCAGCGTTCCACAAGTCGACATTTCCCCTCTCTTACCTGGAAACACAATTCAAGATGTCTCCGTTACCATAATACTTCTTGCCTCCGAACACGTACAGCTGTCCCTCCAGTACAGCCACTGCATGGCCGAACCTGGCCGGCTCTGGCATCTCGCCCAGTCTCCTCCACTCCATGGCCTTTCTGATACCTGTGAGGTTCCTCAAGGAGTTTCCAAACCAGAGCTCCTTGCTGACGTTGCGTCGGCCCAGGTCCTCAGAAATGTGCTCGCCCCCGATCAGAACCAGACTGTCTTTGGGCAGGTAGATGCGACACTTGTTTCTCAGCGTGGACTCGTCAGAGCAGAAGTCTTCAAAGATTTCCTCATACAGCGGCTTCAGGTCATTGTTGGACCACAAGATGTGCGATCGGACCTCTTTGAACTCTTTGAAGGTCATCAGGGGGAAGTGGACCGTTTTCATGAGAACTTTCGTAAGTCCAACTCTTGTCTTGGGTTTGGCTTGGATCCAGGAGACTATCGCTTTGAACACGTCCAGTTCAGACGACACACAGAGCGAGCGACTCTTCAGGTACTTGAAGAGCTGCCGGCCTGGAAGGTCCTTGAACTTTGAGGTGGATGCCACCTTCTGGAATTGCCGCAAGATGAAATCATGCGCGACCTCCAGAACCTGCGGAACCTGGTAGGCCTCGGCAAAAGAAAGCACGTCAAGGCAGGTGTGAGGATTGATTTCCTGATGCAGGAAGTTCAGGCACAAGGACAGTGCGGGCTGGTGCTGGAGCTGCAGAGACGTGCTGGTCACCTCAAATATGCAGTCCCAGCTGAGCTGGAGGACTCCGCTGTAGGAGCAGTGGACCAGGACCTCCAGCTCCAGGGCCGACAGGAGGGGCAGGAGCACCCTCTGCTGGCGGGACTCTTTCATCCCCAATGTGAACATGCTCCGGAAGTAGTCGCTGCTCACTGCCAGGATCACTCTGTGGACTAGACAAAGAATGGAAACGAGGAAATATCCACTGATGTGCCCGTCAGTAAATCTTCCTCTTACTTCAGCGATTGAACAGCTTTGGATGTGGATTAAGTGACGTTAAGGCCACTGCCTTCATCTGAACACACCAGTAACTCTTTAATAAAATGCTCAATCTACTTTTCTTTTTTTCGAGCTGAATGTCATTGTTTTTCAATTCAGGTCAACATGTCATCTCCATTAATGCATTAACATGTTGTAACTACATGCATAATCACCATATTGCTCATGCATGTTCTCCAAATGATTGAACAATTTAAAAAAAAACACAAGTGCTTCTGGCAACAAAACCTGCCCGGGTCCTTCTCGTGTTTAAAAAGTGTAATCTAGTCAATGAAGCTGCTGCCACGTGCATAAAAATAGAAACTACAGGGACAGAAACCAATTTTCTTTCTGGCAATGCTACAAATACATGGAAATCCTGTAACATAAACTTAGATACTAAAGTTATTAATATGAAACAATCTAATGCACTCAGTATTTGAGGTTCATGTCTTGATGGAAAAGCAGAAGAGTGATCCGCACTGTGCAGTGACTCACCCTGCAGTGGCGCCCCAGCAGCCTCCAGCACCACGTCACAGCCCTCGCCGTCCAGCCACAGCTGCTTCATCAGCTGCAGACTGACCGCCAGCTGCTGTGCCGCACAGCTGTTCTCCTTCTTGTGGTCGTCGGCCCTTCCTGCAGACTGAAGGACCCCGTGGCAGAGCTCCAGCACTCTGGGAGCTCCCAGGTTCTCAGCTGCCGTCTCGACCTGCTTCACATTGTCCCGGGTCAAACGCGCTATACGTCCAGTGTAGGCAAACTCCACCACGGCCTCCAGTCCCTCAGGGGCCACCGCTGGAGCCACAGACACCGACCACCTGGGGGCTCCGGCGCCACCAGCAGGCTCTTTTCTGTGTGTCTTGCCGTCGGTCGGGCTCCTCCAGACCAGAGAGCTGACGGCGGCCATCACGAGGAAATGCACTGCAAAACTCTCCCCGCCTGCGGTGGTCAGGGTAAGGTCCGTGAAAAGCAAGGAATCCTTGAATTCACTCAATGTGAGGAACATGTTGGTGGGATGATCGTCTTTGCTGTAAATCTTGACGTCATCTTCATCCGTGGGACCTTCATCCTCATCCTCATCCTCGTCCATTGACGGTTCTCCCTCCTCACCATCGGTGGACTCTTCCTCCTGAAGATCGTCGTCTTGAAACTCTTCTTCCGTAGGACAAGACTCACTGACCGTGTCTCTGTCAGAACTCCAGTCCTCACGTCCGCCGCCTTCTTTTCCATCTGTTTCCTGAGAAGTCCAGTCCTCAAAGATGCTGACATCATCACTCAGCGACGGTTCAGCAGGATCTTCCTCTTCTTCTACTTCTTCCTCTCCTTCAAGTTCACCATCAACTTCTTCAATGTCAAGTCTTTCTGAGTCAAGCTCTTCATCCTCACGTGTTGTTGAGTCTGAGCCTTCACCACGCCAGTCCACAGGATCCAAACCATGGTCTTCTTCAGCAGGTTCTTCAGCAGGTTCTTCAGCAGGTTCTTCTTCAGGTTCTTCAGCAGGTTCTTCAGCAGGTTCTTCTTCAGGTTCTTCAGCAGGTTCTTCAGCAGGTTCTTCTTCAGGTTCTTCAGCAGGTTCTTCAGCAGGTTCTTCTTCAGGTTCTTCAGCAGGATCTTCAGCAGGTTCTTCAGCAGGTTCTTCTTCAGGTTCTTCAGCAGGTTCTTCTTCAGGTTCTTCAGCAGGATCTTCCTCTTCTTCAGGTTGACTTTCTTGGTTCTTGCCATCGTTTCCTCCTGTCAGGTTGTAGAACCGACCTTGGTGACACCGATCATTTAGTTCTGGAAGATCTTCATCTTCATTCTCTTCTTCCTGTAACTCTGCAGCCCTTTCAACGTCCAGTTCTTCATCCTGCTCTTCTTCTGCTTCCTCCTCCTCCTCCTCCTCCTCCTCCTCATCAGACTCATTGCTGTCCTCAGTCTCCACTTCCTTTTCTCTTTCTTCCTCCTCATCCACCCCTTCATATCCATCACTCCTCTCCCTGTCTTCTCCCTGTTCTTCCTTCTCAAAATCCCTTGTTTCTTCTTCCTCCATCTCTTCAGTCATTTCTTCTCTTGTCCACTCTTCTTTCTTCTCGCCTTCTCCAATCTCCTCTGCATTCTTTTCTTCCTCTTCCTCTTCCTCACTCACCTCATTCTCACGTTCATCTTCCACACCAGCCTCTTCTCCCTCCCTCACCTCTGCTTTAATCCAGCGCATCATCCTCTCCCTCCACGGGATCCTCTTGTCCGCCACTCTTTTCCTGCTCCCTTCTTCCCAGTTCTCCTGGAGGCTTGGACCGGCTGCAGCCATGCTGCCCCCCGGCCCTACAATCCTCACTGAGACCTCCGCTGTCGCAAAGCTGCTCCTCAGTACAAAACCACTGCAGATCACTTACTTCTTCACAGCCTGCAGACGCACACACACACACACACACACACACACACACACACACACACACACCAGCAGATCATGTATGTCCAGCAGTGAATGGTGGCAGGATGGTTGGGAGCTGTGCCTCCCCTCCTGCAGTCAGCTGCTCTCCTCCTCCCTCTCCTCTTATATGTGAGGGTTGGTAGTGGAGGCAGTGCCTCTGCTTCCTGGGCCAAAGGAGCTGCTCTGTGCACTGCTTCATCGCTGCTCCTTGAACTTTCAGACAGTTTAAGGAGTTGGGAGGAACTGACAAAGATTCACAAGGGTGACAAACAAAAACGTCTGATTTGATATGTAATTCATCCAATTACCAAACACATCTTCATTTAGCCATTTTTGTCCTTCCAATGGCTTTATTGCCTAGTTTTTAATATCAATATTCTTGAATATATTTGGACTTTCTGGGCCTGCAATATATTCTATATAGTCTCAATAATGCTGCTTTCAATTAATTGACATAGTGTATGCAGTTAGTATGCTACGGCTCCTGAACTGTACTTGAAAGAGAAGGTTCTAGAGCCGGAGGCCGCTTGATCTTTGCCCATCCTGCCTGTGAAGCGTAAGGCAGCGGGGCAGCCTTGGCTGGCGTCTTTATTTTGGACCATATGACTGAAGGCTCAGTATTAAATGCCGGGGGATTGAGATCACATTGCTCCTCCACGGCCAAACAAAGTGGAATCTGGGTCAAGGATCGGGAGGCGTGAGGGAAAGACGGGGGCAAACAGTGCAAGAAAACAGACAACACCTGTCGGCTTGTTGGGCTTTTTGTGCCGACGGAGAAATCAAACAGCTGGGTCACTCCAGGCCGACCTTCAAGGCCTGACCTTGGCTGGAAATATAGCAGCCGTTGACACGGGACCCTCGTGAACAGGTGTCTGCAACCTTTTATTGTCTCTGAGCGGCTTTCATTCAAACAGAGAACGTCCCGGACAGCTCCTGGGCTTCTGGAACACTTGTTCAGACCGCTAGTTCCCTGATAGACCAGGTACATGTGCTTATTTTGGATACGCATTCAAATATATTGACACAGAACACATAATGTCCATGTAACATCCACCAGCATGTGCAACTAACTAACTAACTAGCGTTTTGTCAACTAATTAATGAACAATACTTAAAACGTACACCTGGAAATGCATTTTTAAAGCTACAAAATTGTGAAAATGGAACTTTACATGTTGAAAAACTTGTAAAATACCAAATACCAAAATCAGTTGGCATATGTACACTGTTCTAACTAGATTTTAGAAATTCTCTACAGTTAAACAGGTCACTTATATAATGAAAGAAAAGTCAAAAGTGACAATTCTTGTAATTGTCTGACTCAACCAAACTCCAGAAATGCTGCGAGCGCTGGGGGGGTTCCAGCTGGGGGGGTTCCAGCTGAGGGGGTTCCAGCTGGAGGTTAATGACCTCCATCGCCATCTCCTCAGGATCAATACAAGGTAGTTCAGCCACCATCAGCTCACTTCCAGGAAGGAGTTGCAATAAATGTCCCACAAGGTTCCAGGTTGTCAAAGTCACAATTGTACATGAACTTGAGTATGTTCATTCTGCAATTTTTTGGAGTTTATTATTTTAAGTTGAAATGACGGTAGATTATGTATGCTTTTATTTTGAAATGACTGCAAGTGCCGTAAATCGGAAGTGACTGTGGTAAAGCAGAAAACAACGAAGACGTCTATGGACAGTAACAGGCGCTCTGCAAGAGTTAATAATTTAGTTTAAGAAGAAGTTTATAGTGAGTTTATAGTTCCATTTCAATAGCACCCGGTTTTTAAGGAGACAAGGTTCGTATTAAGTTTGTTAAATGTATGTTTCTTTCATTTTACAGACCTCGTGTTTATCTGCTTTGTTAGAGTAAGTTTCTAGAGAGTGCTATTGTGTTTTGGTTCAAATAAGTTTACTACAAAGTGATTTCAATGTTTAAGTTTATTGTTATGTAAGGTAATGTATTTCATTTAAGGCAAAGGTTAAGGGTAAACATGCTGTTAAGAGTTGCTAATTGTATGTTTCTGTTTTTTACGTTGTAGCTCTTACAGTGTGTTCACATACAAGGTCAATGAAGGTTGTGAACCATCAGTTGAAGAGACCGTCTTTAGACCGCGGATGCTACAGTAAGAGTTTATCCCAAGCCAAGGAAGAGCTCAACCCACACTCAGTGAGAGCCGCTCCAAGGTTCCAGCCCACGGCTCCAATCAAGATCATCTGGGATTCTATGGTCCAAGTCATCGCATCATCCTCAACATGGCGACACCGGAAGATGAAGCGGAGCACACGGAGAACCTCCAGGTCAACGAGGAAGAGGAGCTTTCACACGCTTCTCGTCAAATGTGACCCACAGAAAAGATGCAAGTATATCAAGAAGAGGTGGCCCACAGAAAGGAAAACCGGCTTCTTCATGAATACGAGCAATGGAAAAAACAAGTACGTACAATGCGAGAGCAATTAAAAGGAGACCTGTCAGATAGTGAAATTATTTCCCTCATGGACATTATAGAGAAAGACAGAGACAGCGTCATTAATCTGTATACGGAAATAAGGGATCACATCACTCCCTCCAGCGACACAAGGCGACTTGTGAAGCAGTCACCAGAGACATTATTAAAGTTTCACAGGAAAGATTGTCAGGCATGATAGTAACCAAGTGAAAATACGTCTACGTGAGCTCCGTGGACCAGACTATGCCAAATCCATATACAGTTCCTCAGTCGCACCCTCAAGTAAACACTCTTCTCACACTTCTGCCAGTTTGTCACATTCTGCTACATCAATAGTAGCTGCAAAGAGAGCAGAGGCTGCAGCAGAGTTAGCAGCCAAAGAAGCAGAATATGAAGTGACATTAGAAGAGGAAAAACAAATGGAAAGAATTCAACTTTTGGAAGAAAAACAACGAAAGGAGCTTGAATCGCAAAAACGTGAGTTAAACAGGCTAAAGGCTGAAAAGGAGTTAAAGGCTGCACGAGCAAGACTGGTGACCTATGATCAAGAGGTAAAGAGTGAAAGCAGTGTTTCCAATGTAGGCCCGAGAAGAGTTGCTCAGCAGCCCCCAACAGATCCAGCTCCCATCCCAGTTCCAAACATTAACTTGATGTCCTCCTCACCTCCACAAGCAGACGTTGTTTATTTAGCACAAGCAGTGCAGGACAGTATTGCCATGAACAGATTGCCAATGCCAGAGCCCTCCTTATTCACAGGTGACCCAATACAGTTCATTGAATGGAAGGCTTCCTTTACTGCACTCATTGATAAAAGGAATATCTCACCTGCTGACAAATTATACTACTTAAAGAAATATGTAGGAGGTCAAGCTCGAAAGACACTTGATGGCATCTTCTACAGAAATGATGGTGATGCATACAAGGATGCATGGGAGCGACTCAACGAAAGGTATGGACACTCCTTTGTCATAGAAAAGGCGTTCAGGGAAAGGCTAGCAAAATGGCCAAAGATACAAACAAAGGGCTCTACAGGATTTAGGGCATATGCCGACTTCATTCAAACATGTTATGAGGCCATGCCCCACATCGAAGGCTTAACTATTCTCAACGATTGTGAGGAGAATCAAAAACTGGTCCAAAAGTGACCAGACTGGGCAGCTGCAAGGTGGAGTCGTCAAGCTACTCAGTTCATGAGAGAAAGTGGGAGGTTTCCGAATTTAAGGGACTTTGCTGAGTTTATGTCATATGAAGCAGAGATTGTGTGTAATCCGATCACATCGTTTCAAGAACTTCACTCACGAGACTTCACCTCAAGTGCAAGTAAAGAGTCCCAAAGGGCAAAAAGGCCCGCCTTCAGTGTTCTCCACACGAGACTGAAAATACCAACCAAAGGTCAAATGTCAAACCGCCATGCATGCTTTGTCAAGACAACAGCCACAAACTTCACAGTTGCCCACAGTTTAAAGGAAAGTCACTTGAAGAATGAAGAAAATTCATCAAGGAGAAAAAACGATGTTATGGCTGTCTCAAACCCGGACACGGTGCAAGGGACTGTCGTTACAGACTCATATGTGAAGTGTGTAAGAAAAAACACCCAACTTGTCTGCATGACTTCAACTATGACAATGACAAATCAGCCACAAACTCCACTCAGAGCAACACGGAACAGGCTGCAACTACCCTCTCTCTCAACACAGAGACCAACGATCAACATGTCAACACTTCTATGATAGTACCAGTATGGGTCTCTTCAGAGCAACATCCAGAAACAGAAAGGCTCGTTTATGCACTCTTGAACACCCAAAGTGACACAGTGTTCATTGACCAAGATGTGTCTTATCGCCATAAGGCTAAATCTACTCCAATAAGGTTAAGGCTCACTACGATGCTTGGTAAAGATGCTGTTGTGCCAAGTGAACGTGTCTCAGGTCTCAAAGTGCGAGGCTACATCTCTTCAGAAACGATCAAACTCCCTCTTGCTTACACCAAAGACTGCATACCAGTGAACCGCTCCCACATTCCTTCCTGTGAAACGGCAAAGCAATGGAATCATCTCAAGGAAATAGTGAATGAGATTCTGTAAGGAGAAATGTTTCATTATCATTTGTTCATGTTTGTGCACATTCTGTGCAGACCTTTGAGTGCAGCGGACTGCAGCCCTGCACCTCACATGAGATCTTTATCTGTTAAGTGTTTCTGTTTCTCCCCCTTCGAACTAGTTGTGTTTTTACGATCCTGTAAGACAGACCACAGGACCCAGTTTGAACCAGTGTGTTTTTACAACTTGTGAACCCGCCCACTGAGCTGTCAATAAAGAAGGCTGGCAGAGAGCATTCTGGGAAGACTTCTGGGTGACCCTGCGAGGTGAACTTGGTGTCTTCCCTTGCTGCAAGTACCTTGATTGTTTCTTGATTCACGTGTCTTCTCTTTATTTACCTATTTCAGGGGTTTAGACCTGACAGATTCCACCACAGTTTGAGTGTGAGATTGGCTTGTTCATTGGCTACAATTGCTCTAAGGCACTGGCTCCCAGGCAGGTAATCCTTGGAGGAGAGAAGGAACCCTACGCAGTCCGCACAGCATTGGGTTGGAGTATTGTAGGCCCCACATCTTCCCACAATGACTCTTTAAGCATGTCTGCTGTGTGTCACAGAGTTACAGTAAAAGAACTCCCCCTCGTAACTCCCGCTGACGTGCTCAAGGTTCTTGAATCTGACTTCAAGGATGACAACAAGGACAACAGGTCAGTGTCTCAAGATGACATCGTCTTTCTGAACATAATGAAGGAAAGCATTTACAAAAATGCAGAAGGACATTTTGAAATGCCGCTTCCATTTAAGGAGAGACCACACTGTAGGGATTTACTACCTCATAAGGATCACTATTTATGTTTTGGTTGGCTATCGATAATGATAAATAATTCTCAAAGATAATTATTAATAATGTTATTGAAATGTAATCTGATGTGTATCAGAACCTCGGAGCTCCACCTGTCTTAACAGGAAATGATAGCCAGTTCAGTTCTATCAGTCTCATAAGAAATACTAAACAGTTCATCAAGAATTTGAATTAATAGTCAAATTAATTACAATTACCAGAATTAACAGTAAAGGTTGAAGGATTTTGGAGTTCTTGACACAGAAGAGTCGACATTTCATTCTCCTTTGTGCTCATTAATAAAACAGCAAGTATGATTCCAAACATTATATTTATTAACAATGAAAACAAATAAAACACAGATTCTAACTACCTATATACAGCTGTGTGTGTGTGTGTGTGTGTGTGTGTGTGTGTGTGTGTGTGTGTGTGTAGAGAGAAAGAGAGAGAGAGGTGGAGGGAGTGTGTGTGTGTGAGACGTGTGATGAACTACAAAACAAGATGGCGGATCACAAGAAACTACATTCAAATGGAGGTTATCAGAGAGCAGGAAGTCTGTCCTGGGTCTCCACCATGTGCTGGAGAACAATGGAACAAGAGAAGCTAGTCTTTAGCATCTGCTTCCTGTGTGTCTCTGCTAAAGGACCATTTCTAGAATGACTTGATGTGAATGAGACTTGTTTTGTAAAACGTCAGGAGTCGTCAGATGGTGTTCAGTTACTGTGTGATGTTGTCTTTGATGTGATATGTGTAGGATTGTGAGTTAACTAGTTAGTAAAGCAAAGATTAGCATGCAGACCCTGTGTCTGTGGCAGAGCTAACGTTGGTTTACAGGTTGATAACTGCTCCTAATATCATTATCTATAGAACTCAATCACTGTAACAGAACCAACACATCTTCATAAAGTTAAACAGTTCTATCATAGCATCAGGTTTAACTAATCTCAGGTAAAGCCCAGTTGTTCCCACTTCCTTGAAGGAGTTCAGTTGTTGTCCTGCTGGAGGGAAGCTGGTGTCTTCTCCTGTAGTTAGCACCTCCTGCTAACTGTGGTTGCTGGTTCTGCAGGCTGAGGAGAAGAAGATGAAGTTGATGTTTCAGGAGTCCTTCTTTGCAGCTCCTGGTTGTTCCTTTTGTCCAGACTGAGGAGCTGGTCGCTCAGGTCTGTGATGGTTTTCCTGCTGGTTGAGGAAAACACAAAGAAGTTCTGTGAGGCGTCGTTTCCCTGGTCCGTCCTGGAGGAACCGGTTGGTTTCCCTGGAGAGCAGACTCTGGGTGCTGGTCTCTGGTCCTGGGAAGGCCTCCTCGGAGTCTTCGTTGCAAGAGAGGAGTGGAGGCCCCTGCTTGCAGGCCTCTGGTGTTAGCTGTGTGCTAACGCTGGGGGAGCTGCTCCCCAGCAACCCACCTCCTTGGAGTGTAGTTGTGCAAGAGAGAGATGGAGGCTGGCTGAAGCTTTTTGTTGAACGTGTGGATTCAGAGGTGTCAAAGCCTGAGAGCTTCAACCAATCAGTGACTGGCTGAATGCATGGGGGAGAGTCTTGTGAGCAGAAAAGGGGGGGGGGGGGGGGGAGAAGGTCCTGCAGAAGGCCCTCCACCCCCACTGGGTGTGATGATAAATCACATTCCTGGGTCAGAATTCATGTCATGACTGCGTCTCATGACAAATGAATATTGTCTCTAACCAAAAAGTGAACAAACTTTCTGTGGTCTCGTGAAATCCCAACAACACCTACCAGACAATAGGCAGATGGCAACTGTGCGACTTCAAAATCTCAAAGGCAAGCTGTCAAAAGACCAAAGGTACAAAGAACAATATGTAAGGTTTATGAGTGAAGTCATAGAAAAGGGTGATGCAGAAGAAGTGCACAGTGATGCAAAGGAAGGAGAAAAGTGGTATATTCCCCACCACGGGATATATCATCCCCAGAAACCAGAAAAACTCAGAGTGGTTTTTGATGCCTCAGCAAAATACAAAGGTAACAGTCTCAATGATCACTTGCTGTCGGGCCCAGATTTGCTGAACAATCTAAACGGTGTTCTCATTAGATTTAGAAGGCATCAGGTTGCATTGCTATGTGACATTGAAAAAATGTTCCACCAATTTCATGTGTATAAAGCAGACAGAGACTGTTTAAGATTTCTGTGGTGGAGAGATGGCAACCTGAACACCGAGCCACAAGAGTTTCGAATGAAGGTGCACCTTTTTCGGCGCCACTTCCTCGCCAGGGTGTGCCAATTATGGCTTAAAACATCTTGCTAAGGAAAATGAGACAGTTTCCCCGTGCCTCACAGTTCATAATGAAGGATTTCTATGTGGATGACAGTGTAACAAGTGTTGCAAGCATCAAAGAAGCTATTCAGCTTGAACAAGAAGCACAGGCACTCTGCACATTAGGTGGCCTCCGATTGCACAAATTTGTAAGTAACAACAAAACAGTGTTAGAAAGCATTCCTGCATCAGAACGTGCTTCTCCCCAGCATGCGTGTGACCTAGCATTTAATGACTCCAAACTTGAGAGGGTGCTAGGCATTCATTGGCACATTGAATCTGACACTCTTAGGTTTCGCTTTCGACCTAATGACCAACCTGTCACAAGGCGTGGCATTCTATCTACGGTTGCGTCTCTGTACGACCCGTTGGGATTCATCTCCCCCTTTGTACTCACTGGCAAACGAGTGCTTCAAGAGACATGCAAGCAAGGCACAAGCTGGGATGATCCCCTTCCCAGTGAGCTGAGGCCAGTGTGGCATAACTGGAAAAGTGACTTGGAAAACCTGGAAAAAAATCAGAATACCACGCTGTTATGTTCCCAAAGACTTTGGCCAAGTAGTAAAAACAGAGTTGCATCATTTTTCTGACGCAAGCTCCTATGGTTCTGGTCAATGTTCATATTTGAGACATGTAAACGAAGATGGCAATGTGCATTGTGCTTTAGTTACAGCAAAGACCAGAGTTGCTCCTGTTAAGGTAACAACGATACCAAGACTGGAACTGACAGCTGCTGTTGTCTCCATCACTGTAAGTAACATGTTAAAGGATGAGCTTGGGCTGTCACAGGTGGATGAGTATTTCTGGACAGACTCTAAGGTAGTTTTGGGCTACATTAGTAACGAAGCACGACGTTTTCACACATTTGTCTCCAACAGAGTTCAAAAGATAAGGCTCAACAGTTCTCCCCCGCAGTGGAGATACGTCCCTACTGAGCAAAATCCTGCGGACGTTGTTTCAAGAGGTTCGAGCGTAAGTGAGCTCATCACATCGGACTGGTTCAAAGGACCACAGTCTCTGTGGGACAGAGAATTACCTCCAGCGGAAGACATTGACACAAACGTACCACTCAGAGACCCAGAGGTTAAAAAGGTACATGTGCTGAGCACACTCAAAGCAGAACACAGTGGTTTGTCTGACAAGTTAACAACGTTCTCTTCATGGTACAAAGCCACTCAAGCCAGAGCTCGACTCATTCGCTTTGTCAAAAGAGACAAAACAACAGGTCACGCTACAGTACAAGAAAGACACAATGCACAATGTGTGATTTTAAAGGACATGCAAGCGAAGGAATATTCAAATGAGATATAAATGCTCATGGATGGAAAGGCACTTCCTCACAAGAGCAAGCTGTTTCAAATGGATTCCTTTCTTGTCATTACCTTACATAACAATAAACTTAAACATTTCATTTAAGGCAAAGGTTAAGGGTAAACATGCTGTTAAGAGTTGCTAATTGTATGTTTCTGTTTTTTACGTTGTAGCTCTTACGGTGTGATCACATACAAGGTCAATGAAGGTTGTGAACCATCAGTTGAAGAGACCGTCTTCAGACCGT
>NC_137672.1:2595205-2605205 GCF_963422515.1 Blennius ocellaris
TTTATTTTAGCTTCTCAGCACAGTTTGTGAAACTCTCTCTTCTCGCTCTCTCTCTTCTCACTCTCTCTCTTCTCACTCTCTCTCTTCTCGCTCTCTCTCTTCTCGCTCTCTCTCTTCTCACTCTCTCTCTTCTCGCTCTCTCTCTTCTCGCTCTCTCTCTTCTCGCTCTCTCTCTTCTCACTCTCTCTCTTCTCGCTCTCTCTCTTCTCGCTCTCTCTCTTCTCACTCTCTCTCTTCTCGCTCTCTCTCTTCTCGCTCTCTGCTGCCTCTCAGAACCTGGTCGATCATCGCTCTGGCTCTGGCTCCTCTCTCTCGCTCCTCTCTCTCGCTCCTCTCTCTCGCTCCTCTCTCTCGCTCCTCTCTCTCATTCCTCTCTCTCATTCCTCTCTCTCGCTCCTCTCTCTCGCTCCTCTCTCTCGCTCCGTTCTTTGAACAGCTGGCCTCGCTCTCTCTGCTCTCTCTCTAGCTGCCTTCTCCCTCTACTCTCTCTTTCTACGCTCTATCTCTCTCTCTGCTCTCTCTCTCTCTCTATGCTCTATCTCTCTGCTCTCTCTCTCTATGCTCTCTCTCTCTATGCTCTCTCTCATCTCTCTGTCTTTTCTCTCTCCACTCTCTATATCTCCGCTCTCTCACTTGCTGCTATCTCTCTTTCCACTCTCTCTCCCTCTGCTCTCTGTGCTGTCTGTCCCTCTCCTCTCTCTCACACACTAAGAGACACACACACACGCATGAAGACACACACACACACATGAAGACACACACTATGACCCACACACTAAGAGACACACACACACATGAAGAAACACAATAAGAGACACACACATGAAGACACACACTAAGAGACACAATCACATGAAGACACACACTAAGAGACACAATCACATGAGGACACACACTAAGAGACACAATCACATGAAGACACACACTAAGAGACACAATCACATGAAGACACACACACATGAAGACACACACTAAGAGACACAATCACATGAAGACACACACTAAGAGACACAATCACATGAAGACACACACTAAGAGACACACACTAAGAGACACAATCACATGAAGACACACACTAAGACACAATCACATGAAGATACACACTAAGAGACACATACTGAGAGACACACACATGAAGACACACACTAAGAGACACACACACACACATGAAGACACACACTATGACCCACACACTAAGAGACACACACACGCATGAAGAAACACAATAAGAGACACACACATGAAGACACACACTAAGAGACACAATCACATGAAGACACACACTAAGAGACACAATCACATGAGGACACACACTAAGAGACACAATCACATGAAGACACACACTAAGAGACACATACTGAGAGACACAATCACATGAAGACACACACTAAGAGACACAATCACATGAAGACACACACTAAGAGACACAATCACATGAAGACACACACTAAGAGACACAATCACATGAAGACACACACTAAGAGACACACACTAAGAGACACAATCACATGAAGACACACACTAAGACACAATCACATGAAGATACACACTAAGAGACACATACTGAGAGACACACACATGAAGACACACACTAAGAGACACACACACACACATGAAGACACACACTATGACCCACACACTAAGAGACACACACACGCATGAAGAAACACAATAAGAGACACACACATGAAGACACACACTAAGAGACACAATCACATGAAGACACACACTAAGAGACACAATCACATGAAGACACACACTAAGAGACACAATCACATGAAGACACACACTAAGAGACACAATCACATGAAGACACACACTAAGAGACACAATCACATGAAGACACACACTAAGAGACACACACTAAGAGACACAATCACATGAAGACACACACTAAGAGACACAATCACATGAAGACACACACTAAGAGACACAATCACATGAAGACACACACTAAGAGACACAATCACATGAAGACACACACTAAGAGACACACACTAAGAGACACAATCACATGAAGACACACACTAAGACACAATCACATGAAGATACACACTAAGAGACACACACTAAGAGACACATACTGAGAGACACACACATGAAGACACACACATGAAGACACACACTATGATCCACATGCAAAGAGACACACACACACTAAGACACACACTAAGACACACACTAAGAGACACACACACACATGAAGACACACACTATGACCCACACACTAAGAGACACACACACACACACACACACACACACTCTTTCTTTGTACATAGTGTTGTTGTTTAATAGATTGGATCTCCGTTAGATGATGTTTGATACTTGGATGTGTTGATTTATGAATTAATACATTTATGTTAAACGCAAATAAACACCTGTAATTGATTGAAGTGGTGAATTGATTGATTCCTGGTAATTAATGTGTATTTATTGTTGACAATCACTGGTTTGTAACAGTCTGTGCTCCAACCTCACACCTTCACTGTTATTTAACTTATATGTTGCACAGGAATATAAACTAACTTAAAGAACCTTTTTACAAACGAGACTGATGTTTCCAGTTTAGCTGGTGGTGCGCCATTTAATTATTATTTGATAAATAATCAATTTATTCAAATCAATAATGTTTCATAAATAAATACTTTTTGATCATTTAATTAACTTTTAAGTAATTACTCAATTACTTTAAGAGTTGTTAATGAGTAAATGACAGTTTACTTCCATTAATAATTTCAATTGTTCATAAATGACTTCCAGTTACTTTCAGTAATCTATTACTTTCAGTAATGTAACGCTCACAACCAACCATACATCCCAACACGGTGAAGTGCAGGAAGGACGCCAGGGTGACAGTGAATAAAGGACTTGTTAAAGCTCAGAAGTGTCCCAGCAGCAGGAGGAAACACTGCGCTGTGTCGTCTGAGCAGAGTTTTCATGATATTCCATCGATTGAAATGCTTTGAAGTTGAAGTGCTGAGTGGGAGAGCTGCTAATGAAGCTGGTGGGCAGCGGCCCTCCTACCTGAGGACACAGTGACGGCTCTTCTCTCAGCCTTCTGCAGGCCAGCTGTGTGCATGAACACGTCCTGCAACTTGTGCAGGAAAACACACATTCAGAGAGCAAGTGTGGGAATCCTTTGTCTGTGAAGTTCCAGCAAGGAGTTCATTTAGTGATCGACATGGTGGAGGGATTTCACTGGTATAGCACTGTTGACCACATTCACCCGTTCACACACACACACACACACACACACACACACAGAGCAATCATAATTTTTCAATTTTCCAAACTCCATTTTACGCTACAGTAATTTCATGGAGATTTTAAATATACTAGTTTGCGTTTTCTTACTGTAACCCAGTGCTTCTCAAATGGGGGGGCGAGCCCCCCTGGGGGGGGCGTGGTGGGGTGTCAGGGGGGGGCGTGAGGCAGGCGCAACTTTCAGTATTAGTGTCTTTATTCATGCTTGAACGATTAAAAAAAAGGGCCTCCAGCTCATTTTATTCATTTATTTTGATAATCAGGCGATTGTATGCAGAATGCTGGTGCAGCAACTCATACAGTGGTTTATACAGATAAATAAATACATATTATCAGGTTCTCAATGGTAGTACAATTCGGGGGGGGGGGGCTGAAAACATTTTTGTCCTCTGGGGGGGGCGTGACAGAACCACTGCTGTAACCTATTTAACTTATTACATTCACGTCTATGAGACAGGGCTGTATGAATGGAAGTGTGGTTGATGTTTTCATGTTTTCCATCTCTCTATCATGGGGATCTGGGAGGTTGTGATTGGCAGTTAGCCCAAAGCCATTCCAGAATTCCCCCAAGGCCAGATTTGAGGGTGAAGCATGCAATGATGAAAGGGTGATGGAGCTGTGATGGTGTGCTCTTCCCTCCGGCACTGCCTCGCGCTCCTGCTATAGGAGGTTTCTCATGTCAACAACCTGGACGTCAGAACCCCTGATCGTAGAGTGCTTGATGTTTCGTCCAGACCTTGGCATGACGGCACCTTTCAGCCTGTGTTGGTCCAATTCCCTGGATCAGTGGTTGCACCAGCTGAAGCCCCTTATTGGTAGGTCCTCTGTCGCCTGAAGGCTTCCTGTAAAACATGACTTGTTGCTTGTTGGCAATCTTTCAGTGTTCCTCTCTTGCAGTCCGCCGTCTCTTGGAATGTGGAGTGTCCAGGGACTCGTCTTCCAGAAGTTCCAGTCTCGTCCCGGCCTTCAGCCAAACACTCTCATGAGTTTCCATCCTTGAGCACACGAGTCCCATCTACTATGACTCCAGTGAAATGCAGTGAGTGTTTGGAAGTTGACTTCTTGTACATGGATGGTGGATCTTTTCATTCCAGCATCAGATGAGTCTGGAACATGTTGAGGTGTTGTAGAAGTTGAAGGAGTTCCTGAGGCTCGTCTATGGCAGGAGCTCTGGAGGAGGTGATGGAGGAGGTGATGGCTGCTCCTCCAGCTGGAGGAGGTGATGGCTGCTCCTCCAGCTGGAGGAGGTGATGGAGGAGATGATGGGTGTTCCTCCAACTGGAGGAGGTGATGGAGGAGATGATGGGTGTTCCTCCAGCTGGAGGAGGTGATGGCTGCTCCTCCAGCTGGAGGAGGTGATGGAGGAGGTGATGGCTGCTCCTCCAGCTGGAGGAGGTGATGGAGGAGATGATGGGTGTTCCTCCAACTGGAGGAGGTGATGGAGGAGATGATGGGTGTTCCTCCAGCTGGAGGAGGTGATGGCTGCTCCTCCAGCTGGAGGAGGTGATGGAGGAGGGGATGGCTGCTCCTCCATCTGGAGGAGGTGATGGCTGCTCCTCCAGCTGGAGTCTCTTCTACTGCATTGGTTCATCTTGTCACGTCACAATGGAGTAGAGGTCTTCTTCACTGGTCTGACTCCAGTTGTCCAGGGTGACGCCATGTTGACTGGTCTGACTCCAGTTGTCCACGGTGACGCCATGTTGACTGGTCTGACTCCAGTTGTCCACGTTGACGCCATGTTGACTGGTCTGACTCCAGTTGTCCAGGGTGACGCCATGTTGACTGGTCTGACTCCAGTTGTCCAGGGTGACGCCATGTTGACTGGTCTGACTCCAGTTGTCCAGGGTGACGCCATGTTGACTGGTCTGACTCCAGTTGTCCAGGGTGACGCCATGTTGACTGGTCTGACTCCAGTTGTCCAGGGTGACGCCATGTTGACTGGTCTGACTCCAGTTGTCCAGGGTGATGCCATGTTGACTGGTCTGACTCCAGTTGTCCACGGTGACGCCATGTTGACTGGTCTGACTCCAGTTGTCCAGGGTGACGCCATGTTGACTGGTCTGACTCCAGTTGTCCAGGGTGATGCCATGTTGACTGGTCTGACTCCAGTTGTCCACGTTGACGCCATGTTGACTGGTCTGACTCCAGTTGTCCAGGGTGACGCCATGTTGACTGGTCTGACTCCAGTTGTCCAGGGTGACGCCATGTTGACTGGTCTGACTCCAGTTGTCCAGGGTGATGCCATGTTGACTGGTCTGACTCCAGTTGTCCACGGTGACGCCATGTTGACTGGTCTGACTCCAGTTGTCCAGGGTGACGCCATGTTGACTGGTCTGACTCCAGTTGTCCAGGGTGACGCCATGTTGACTGGTCTGACTCCAGTTGTCCACGGTGACGCCATGTTGACTGGTCTGACTCCAGTTGTCCAGGGTGACGCCATGTTGACTGGTCTGACTCCAGTTGTCCACGGTGACGCCATGTTGACTGGTCTGACTCCTGTTGTCCACGGTGACGCCATGTTGACTGGTCTGACTCCAGTTGTCCAGGGTGACGCCATGTTGACTGGTCTGACTCCAGTTGTCCACGGTGACGCCATGTTGACTGGTCTGACTCCTGTTGTCCACGGTGACGCCATGTTGACTGGTCTGACTCCAGTTGTCCAGGGTGACGCCATGTTGACTGGTCTGACTCCAGTTGTCCACGGTGACGCCATGTTGACTGGTCTGACTCCAGTTGTCCACGGTGACGCCATGTTGACTGGTCTGACTCCAGTTGTCCACGTTGACGCCATGTTGACTGGTCTGACTCCAGTTGTCCAGGGTGACGCCATGTTGACTGGTCTGACTCCAGTTGTCCAGGGTGACGCCATGTTGACTGGTCTGACTCCAGTTGTCCACGGTGACGCCATGTTGACTGGTCTGACTCCTGTTGTCCACGGTGACGCCATGTTGACTGGTCTGACTCCTGTTGTCCAGGGTGACGCCATGTTGACTGGTCTGAGTCCAGTTGTCCACGGTGACGCCATGTTGACTGGTCTGACTCCAGTTGTCCACGGTGATGCCATGTTGACTGGTCTGACTCCAGTTGTCCACGGTGATGCCATGTTGACTGGTCTGACTCCTGTTGTCCACGGTGACGCCATGTTGACTGGTCTGACTCCTGTTGTCCACGGTGACGCCATGTTGACTGGTCTGACTCCTGTTGTCCAGGGTGACGCCATGTTGACTGGTCTGACTCCTGTTGTCCAGGGTGACGCCATGTTGACTGGTCTGACTCCAGTTGTCCACGGTGATGCCATGTTGACTGGTCTGACTCCAGTTGTCCAGGGTGACGCCATATTGACTGGTCTGTTGACGTGTTCATGGACTCAGCACAGATCTTCATCCCTGTACTTGTTCACAATCAGTCTGACTCTGGATATTGACCCAGACTCCAGTGACTGAAGTGTTCCTCCTCCTCCTCACACATCCTGTATCTGAAGGCCAGATCCCCCCCCCCCCCACCAGTGAGAGGTTTCTGTATGTTGACTGGGTTGTTTCTGGCTTCATACATCAATTCAGATGTTCCCACCAGATCTGGAAGTTGAAGTTGGCAAGAATTTATAAATAAGGCCTCATTGTGGTCCTGGAAGCCTTCTGAACCAGTCTGATGACTCTTTTCTGGAGGCACGACGGCTGAGTGACGACCTGTTGGTGTTAAATATGGTCAATTCACTGAACAATATAGAATATGTAGTCCTGTTGTTTATGCTGAGCTGAGGACTGAAGAACTTTGGGGTATTTTGGATGTGAAGTGTTCCAGGTCAGTCATCACATTTATCCAGGAGGTTAGAATCAGGTACCACAGCAGCTCTGGTACGCTGGGCCAGTTGTTGTACAGCTTGTAGGGCCTCCACAGGGGTCCGCTGAAGACGAGCACCTTGCCTTCTGAACAACAGACTATAGAGCATCTTCCTCCCAATAACTGTTGTATCCTCAGCTGAATTTAAAATCCACCCAAATGTATAAATTGAGAAAGGTATTCTGAAAGCCACGTTGAAAAACGGGTTTTCTTCGTGTCAAACACAAACCTTTGTTTCCTGCTGTGTCACACAACGAACGCCAACGGGAACACAGCAGCTTTGCAGAAGTTGCTGGATTCTCATTATCGCCTCTGTGAGTGTTGAGCTGTGGGAAGCAGCTCAACGTCTACTGAGTCTGTTTCCTCCGCAGTGCTGACGGTTGCCATGACAACGTAGGTACACAGTGAGAGGGGGAGGAGCTTGCCTCACAGTGGGACCGTCGGCCGTGACTTTGCAATGCGTTCTTCTGCTGCACTCCGACTTTACCACATGCAAGTCGCTCTTCTGAAGGCGTGTGCTGAGGATTTCAAAGTAATGGAAAACTTGAGCTTTAAAAGTAGAATAAAACATAAATACGAGTTACGATGTATTCCATCCGCAAGGACTGCATCACTTCCTGTCCTCAGCAAGACAACAGAAGAACAAAGTCCACAAATCAATTTAATGGTCAAAAGCACTTGTAAGTTCTAAACCATCACTGGTAATCGTCACATTTCAAAACTCAACTCAACTGTTTTGGTTTTGTAAAACGTTCACATTGACATGTTTTGATGATAAACACTGGAGTTTGTCTGCCGGTCCACTGGTTTGTGCTTTAATTATAGAACGGAGACTTCTGGTGTGAGCATTCAGGCTCTTTCCAGGCGTAAGTTCATCATATGGCTCCACTCATTATGTAAGAGACGTCTCCACATGTGATCCAGGTGACGGGGGAATAAATGTACACTTTGTGGGACAAATGCTGGTGAATTTAAGAGATTGACCATTTTCATGGCGCACATTTTTCTGGGGAACTTCAGATTTGAGGCGTGAAGAGGCGGAGCTGCAACAGAGTTCAGTTCCAGCTGAGCAGACAAAGAGCTGTTCCCTCCTAGTGAATGGTCATGGCTGGTCTACGGTGTGTGAGTGTAAGAGTAGGGGGGGTGGATAAAATTTGAATTTGCATGTAACAGGTTTAAATTGACCTTATTTATATACAAATCACATATATAATATCATTTTTTGACTTTCAGGTTGCTACTGCCTGCTACTGGCCATATAAGGAAAACCGCGTTTTGGGCGAATTTCTCGAATTTTGCCACTTTTGACAAGTTTTGTGATTTAATGGCTCAACAGTAACGTATCATATATTACATTCACACATTTGTCATGCTACTCAATGTTTTATTTGTTTATTTTAGGTAGTCTGAGACAAGATGGCTGCCAGTAGTACCTCCACTATTGGTATTGTTACGAAGAGAACAATGCTAACACCAGAACAATTTGGCAACAACCTCAAGATAGTTTTGGGGAAAACAACTGACAGATCCACTGTTACCTTGACAGAATTCCGTGCCGCGATGGAAAGACTGTCTGTTCAGCCATTATAATCATTAATAATGTGCATGCTATTGATTTTTTTTTGGTGTGTTCTAGTATAAACCATACCTTTTAGTTCATAAATAAACAAAATAAAACAAGTAATCACTATATTTGTACACAATGTTGAGACAGAGTCATTGTCCATTATCATATATAGCTGAAAAAAGCGTGCAAAAGTGTGATATACGCAGTACATCAAAACATGCCAGTAGCAGGCAGTAGCAGAACCAAAATTGAAAATGCAGGTTACTTGTGTGTTTTATATATAAATAAGGTCAAAATAAACCTGTTACACGAAGGTTTTTGGGAAAAAAGGTCATTTATCCACCCCCCCCTAGTAAGAGCAGCGGGTCTCACATTCAGATGATGAATTGTATGATGTGAATAAGCGGGCCCTGCCAAGGCTCCTTCTGACAGAGCTGATGAAGAAGTCAACCCCCAACCACCTCATAAGTTCACTCAATAAAACCTTACGTTTTCCCAGGTGGACTTTCTAATCTGCAGAAAAACTGGAGCTGAGAGTTCAGGTTCTTGTCAAAATACAATCTAGTTTTATTGAACATCTACGACTTCATTAAACACAACAGTGAACAAACATCCAGAAAATGAGACGTGAGGTGAAAGATGAGCGATGCAGCAGGCGAGAAGAGGGAAACGCTTTCAAGAGTTCATGTGACCAGGTCATAAAGTACAATCTCAGTGAACAAATTCCCGACAACATACAAACATACAAAAACATTGTCATCAACACATCAGGGAAGCAAAAATGGCTTCTTTTCCCATTGGATTCAGTTTTCTATAAGTCGCATGACTGATTGTCAAGCTTGTGTTCTTAAACAATACTGGATTTCTAACAAACACACACAATGATAAACATTTAAAAGCAAATCCATTATGTTACAACTGTGAAATAGTTTGTTTTGTTTATCATTTCAACATAATTACAGTAATTCCCACTAAAGCTTCGTTTCCCTTTGAGGTCAGCATATTTGACAAAAAACCAACAAACAAACACCAGTGTGTCTGGGAAAAGAGGAGAAGGAACAACCTGCTTCTGAATCTGCCTGCATCCAGTTTATTAATACATGCAATCCAGTTGATACGCCAGCAGATGCAGAGTAAATCATAGAAATGAAAGGAGCTATATCTGATCCTGCTATTGCTTTAATAATTGGGTCAAGCTCTATTTCTGCAGCGAGTCCCTGCATTCCTGAAGTGTTTTCCTCGGAGAAAAGGAGCCGAGGCCAAGGAGGTGACAACAGTGCGGAGGACAGAGGTCTCTCTCAAATGGACGGTTTAATCGCTGCGTTCAAT
>NC_137672.1:2610205-2632705 GCF_963422515.1 Blennius ocellaris
AAAAAGCCCAGACGACATCGTCGCCTTCCTACCAAACCAAAAACAAAACACTTGACGGTGGCTTTTTGTCTGTGCCCGCGTGTTCCTGCGTCGCTTTTAGCGACTGTTAAAATGAGTCAACTGACACGTTCTGTCCAAAACATGACTAATGGACTCCGAGGCTCTTAATCTGGCAGTGGCTTCCTCTTTATATCAAAGTGGTACCAATCTGATTCTCTGACTCCAAAATGTTCAACTAAGTTTGTAAACGAGAGCATGACGAGGTTTTCCAACTGTCTTCAAACGTCTCGTTTTAAGTTGTTAGTCCCTTGACCACCTGTTTAGGTGAGCTGAAGTGCTGTTATTACAATATTAAAGATCAGTTCTAGGTTAAAGGTTCACAAACAATAAGTGTTTTGGCCTCATTCAACCCAAATGTTAAAAAAAAACCCTCGTGGTCTTGTTTCGTTGTTTGCATGAATGTGGATTTACTCAAAAAGCGTTTCTTCTTTTTTACAAAGCCCTTCAGTTTGTCCTCTTTCTTCCAGGAGTCATATTATGCAGAATTCACTTTGTCAAGGTTCTCCAGCATTAATCTCTCCCCAGACCTGGAGCGACGCCCCAGAGGTGAAGAAAGTGTGTCGTCTCTTTCCCTGGCTCTCCGTACCACAACGCTCACTGGACGGTAAGTCGCTGGCAGGGCTCTGGTCCACAGGCGCTTATTGCACCGTGCAGCTCCATGTTCTACCGAGAACCATTGTATCCCCAGTCAGATCGCCTCAGGCTCTCTGAATTAAGAACACAGATTTGAAGCCATGATTTCAGATAGACAAACCATGATGTATCTTCTGAGACCACAATCACAAGAGTTATTCTTCGTTTTTTTAAGTTCTACTCGACTCAGCTTCGCTTAAAGCAGTGGTTCCCAACCTTTTTTGACCAGTGTACCCCTTGAGCTGGTTTCCATGTGAAAAGTACCCCCTCTCTCGTGTGTGATTATTCGCCTTAATGTGTACTTATATTTAACCCTTTGTCTTTCTATCTATCCAACTGCTCATTTAAATAAAACAATTATTGTGAGTGTAAAAACATACCTTTTAATGAGACACTTGCGCTTGCTTGTCTTTCATAAGTCTTTCATAATTCCTTTTTTCACTGGGCTCCCCTGTGCCTGCGTCCGAGGCGACGGTAGCAGTAGCGGTAGCAGTAGCGGTAGCAGTAGCGGTAGCTGGACGTTTACTCCTGCCTAGCCATGCATCCATGTTTACAGTCGGTATGCAGCTAGAGTTAGCTAGCTTCGCGAATCGTGCGCGCCCGCAGCAAGAGCGTGAACCTTTTTTTTTTTTTTTTTTTTTAAAGCGCGCCACTTTATAGTCTTTTCATATTATGTGCATTGTAGTGTTACAATCACTGTGGACGAACTGCTACTCATGGAAAATAAACGTATGGCCTTACTAAAATTCATGATATAATACAATATAATATAGTATATATTTATTTTTTTTGTGTGTGTGGATACTGTAGGCTAATTTATAATCTTTCTGCGTACCCCCTGCAATACCCTCGCGTACCCCTAGGGGTCCGTGTACCCCCGGTTGGGAATCACTGGCTTAAAGGACACATTCCAGAAATAAACTGTGATGAATGAATAAAAGTCCTCTATGGTCCAACGTCCTCCTGAACTCAGCCTTCATGTACTGAGAGTAGGGGTGGGCGATATACATCGTTTACGATCACATCGTCATTGTTGTTTTAACGATGTGCAAATGTACGTTCTGGAGTATGCACATGACTTCACTAAAACAACTAAAAACACACGTTGAGACCCCACACATTCACTGAACAAGAGTTACGTAACTTGCGTAAAGCAGCAAACCGCAGCAGGTCACATGACCTCTCACCGGCGTGTTCCCGGCAGGTTAGCGTGCCTCTAAACAGAAACATTTGAAAGACAACATGGACACACCGCCCGCGGACGCTCCAACTTCAGAAGATTTAATTCCAAAGACGTGGATCGACTTCAGTTGCATGGAAGTACTTTGGCTTTGAAAAGACTGACGTGACCCAAAAGACCGTCATCTGCAAAGTGTGTCGAAAAGCCGTTTGACGCTAAATGCAGCTGGACAACCAACCTGTTTCACCACTCGCGGACTAACCCCACGAAGGAATACGAAGAATGTCAAACGCTAGCTGCCAAAGAAAAAGCTAAGTCGGCGAAGGTAACGCTACCTGCTGCACGACACAGCCGACAAACGTTAGCCGACTCAATCAACAGAAAACTGCCTCGTGACGAAAAAAGCACCCGATGGCGAGACGTAACAAACGCTATCACCAATTATATAGCAAAAGAAATGGTGCCGATTCAGGTGGTGGAGAGAGAGAAGGCTTTAAACAGCTTGTGAATACGCTGGACCCCAGATATACAGTGCCTGGTCGGAAATGTTTCAGCTTTTGTTTGCTCTTGCAGACAAATACAAATAAAAAGGAGCATTTTTCATCCACTAGAAACAATGAATGAGCTATAACTCAGGCTGTAAAAAACACACATTTAAAGAATATCGTCTAATTATCGTTATCGTCAAAATCCCCCAAAATATCGAGATATTATGTTTTGTCCATATCGCACACCCCTAACTGAGAGTCGCTGTCAGAGCTGCAGACTCCTACAGATACACCTGATTACACACACACACACACACACACACCCCTCACCTCTGTGCCGTAGCCCTCTGAGGACCTGGTGACCATCGCCCTGCTCCTCCCACAGTGTTCACACAGAAGTGGGTTCTGGGAACAGCAACAGAGATAAAAAGGCAGAAAGTGAGAGTGACCGACACCAAATTGACAATCAGTGAAGGATAAAAAAAGAAAGAAAGAAAAGGCAGACAAAGAGAAACAGGTCAGCGGGAAGCCTGAAGGCACTTATTGAGAGCTCCATTATAGACGGAGGCGATGTGAGCACTCACCGACGTAGGCGTGTGCACTTCAGAGTGAAGAGTCCAGGGACCGGCGTCGCACCGACACACTCTCTCCACCTCCCCACAGCTCGCCCCCACCTGAGACACAGACCAACAACTGGGATGACTCCAACAAACTTCTCCTCCTTTTTATTGCACAGTGAGACGGTTACAACGCTGACGGACCTGTAGGATTCTAAACCTTGTTGTGAGAGAGTAATTTTAGGTAATATATATATATATAATAAATAAATAAGTAAATCAGTAAATAAATATATACACAGAAGAAAAAAAATATCACTATATATATATATATCCTTACTGCACATGCTTCAAATTCTACCACAGTACAGATTTTAGGATATGTGGCCCAGCCCGCGTACACGTAGCCCAACATTGTAGTGGACAACCAAGTGGGATTGTTATTCTGGTGACCGTCAAAATAAAAGTACCAAGTCCAGGAGATTCTGGACCAGGAGTCGTGACCCTCTGGAGGAAACGTTGTTCTGATCGTCTCTACTGAGCACGTGCAGAACGACTATCTACTACGGCCATGGCGCACTTGCACAGTGGCTTTTTCAAAAAGTTGCATTTTCCCGTTTCCATGGTGACGTGTTTTCCACCTGGGATTCATGCATTCATAGTTTATGATTGAAAACCATGATGCAGGTTGAACTATGGTGTGGTGAGGTTTCATGTATGAGCTCATGGAACCAGCAGGGTTCAGCAACAAGTAGAATGACAAATAAAGTGATCTTGTCAAAGTTTGGATCCTCGTAGCTCAAGTTATGTTAAAAAACCTGTCGGAAAAAAAAGAGATGTAAATAAATGACTCACCTCACAGTCATTGTCAGACGTGTGGTGGGATTCCCTCTGCAGCATGACCTCTGACCTCTGGCTCGTCCTCCTGGTTCACAGTGAGGCGGCAGGATGAACGGCTGAGGAGCAAACGGCTGCTTCTGAAGGGTTCACTGCTGTGGAAGTGAAACTAACTACTTTCACTCTGGAGGTTCTCAACAACCACCGAGGACTTTACTGAGGAACAAGTTAAACTCAATGGTCTGCAGTGTGTAGTGTGTGTAGTGTGTGTGTGTAGTGTGTGTGTGTAGTGTGTGTAGTGTGTGACTGCAGGAGGAGCAGTGTGTAGTGTGTGTAGTGTGTGTAGTGTGTGTGTGTGTAGTGTGTGACTGCAGGAGGAGCAGTGTGTAGTGTGTGTAGTGTGTGTGTGTAGTGTGTGACTGCAGGAGGAGCAGTGTGTAGTGTGTGTAGTGTGTGTGTGTGTGTAGTGTGTGTGTGTGTGTGTGTGTGTGTGTGTGTAGTGTGTGTAGTGTGTGACTGCAGGAGGAGCAGTGTGTAGTGTGTGTAGTGTGTGTAGTGTGTGACTGCAGGAGGAGCAGTGTGTAGTGTGTGTAGTGTGTGTAGTGTGTGTAGTGTGTGACTGCAGGAGGAGCAGTGTGTAGTGTGTGTAGTGTGTGTGTGTAGTGTGTGACTGCAGGAGGAGGAGTGTGTAGTGTGTGTAGTGTGTGTGTGTGTGTAGTGTGTGACTGCAGGAGGAGCAGTGTGTAGTGTGTGTAGTGTGTGTAGTGTGTGTGTGACTGCAGGAGGAGCAGTGTGTAGTGTGTGTAGTGTGTGTAGTGTGTGTAGTGTGTGTGTGACTGCAGGAGGAGCAGTGTGTAGTGTGTGTAGTGTGTGTAGTGTGTGTGTGTAGTGTGTGTAGTGTGTGTAGTGTGTGTGTGTAGTGTGTGTAGTGTGTGTAGTGTGTGTGTGTAGTGTGTGACTGCAGGAGGAGCAGTGTGTGGTGTGTGTAGTATGTGTGTGTAGTGTGTGTAGTGTGTGTAGCTGTGTGTGTAGATGTGTGTGTAGCTAGGTGAGTAGTGTGTGTGTCCGTAGATGTGTGTGTAGTGTGTGTGTGTGTAGATGTGTGTGTAGTGTGTGTAGCTATGTGTAGCTGTGTGTGTAGATGTGTGTGTAGATGTGTGTGTAGTGTGTGTAGATGTGTGTGTAGTGTGTGTGTGTATATGTGTGTGTAGCTAGGTGTGTAGTGTGTGTGTGTAGCTGTGTGTAGCTGTGTGTGTAGTGTGTGTAGCTGTGTGTAGCTATGTGTGTGGCTGTGTGTGTAGCTGTGTGTAGCTATGTGTGTAGCTGTGTGTGTAGCTATGTGTGTAGCTGTGTGTGTAGCTATGTGTGTAGCTGTGTGTTGCTGTGTGTGTAGATGTGTGTGTAGATGTGTGTGTAGTGTGTATGTAGATGTGTGTGTAGCTAGGTGTGTAGTGTGTGTGTAGATGTGTGTGTAGTGTGTGTAGTGTGTGTAGCTGTGTGTAGATGTGTGTAGCTTTGTGTAGTGTGTGTAGTGTGTGTGTACATGTGTGTGTGTACATGTGTGTTGCTGTGTGTGTAGCTGTTTGTAGTGTGTGTGTGTGTGTGTAGATGTGTGTAGCTGTGTGTGTAGCTGTGTGTGTAGATGTGTGTGTAGCTATGTGTGTAGCTGTGTGTGTAGTGTGTGTGTAGATGTGTGTGTAGCTGTGTGTGTAGCCGTATGTTGCTGTGTGTGTAGCTGTGTGTGTAGCTGTGTGTGTAGCTGTGTGTGTAGCTGTATGTTGCTGTGTGTGTAGCTGTTTGTAGTGTGTGTGTGTGTAGTGTGTGTAGCTGTGTGTTGCTGTGTGTGTAGGTGTGTGTTGCTGTGTGTGTAGCTGTGTGTTGCTGTGTCTGTTGCTGTGTGTGTAGCTGTGTGTAGTGTGTGTGTAGCTATGTGTGTGGCTGTGTGTGCAGCTGTGTGTAGCTGTGTGTGTAGCCGTATGTTGCTGTGTGTGTGTAGCTATGTGTGTAGATGTGTGTGTAGCTATGTGTGTAGCTGTGTGTGTAGTGTGTGTGTAGATGTGTGTGTAGTGTGTGTAGTGTGTGTAGCTGTGTGTAGTGTGTGTAGCTTTGTGTAGTGTGTGTAGTGTGTGTAGCTTTGTGTAGTGTGTGTAGTGTGTGTGTACATGTGTGTAGTGTGTGTGTAGATGTGTGTGTAGTGTGTGTGTACATGTGTGTTGCTGTGTGTGTAGCTGTTTGTAGTGTGTGTGTGTGTGTAGCTGTGTGTGTAGCTGTGTGTGTAGCTATGTGTGTAGCTGTGTGTGTAGATGTGTGTGTAGCTGTGTGTAGCTGTGTGTGTAGCTATGTGTGTAGTGTGTGTGTAGTGTGTGTGTAGCTGTGTGTGTAGCTGTGTGTGTAGCTGTGTGTAGATGTGTGTGTGTAGTGTGTGTAGCTGTGTGTGTAGCTGTGTGTTGCTGTGTAGATGTGTGTGTAGTGTGTGTAGCTGTGTGTGTAGCTGTGTGTGTAGGTGTGTGTTGCTGTGTGTAGTGTGTGTGTGTGTGTTGCGTGTGTAGCTGTGTGTGTAGATGTGTGTGTAGCCGTATGTTGCTGTGTGTGTAGCTGTGTGTGTAGGTGTGTGTTGCTGTGTGTGTAGCTGTGTGTGTAGCTGTGTGTGTAGGTGTGTGTTGCTGTGTGTAGTGTGTGTTGCGTGTGTAGCTGTGTGTGTAGCTGTGTGTGTAGCTGTGTGTGTAGCTGTATGTTGCTGTGTGTGTAGCTGTTTGTAGTGTGTGTGTGTGTGTAGCGTGTGTGTGTGTGTGTGTGTGTGTGTGTGTGTGTGTGTGTGTGTGTGTGTGTGTGTGTGTAGTGTTTAATAAAGGTGAAGCAACAGTGTGTGGTCTCTGTCCAGCAGTCAGTGTCCAGCAGTCAGTGTCCAGCAGCAGTCAGTGTCCAGCAGCAGTCAGTGTGTCCAGCAGCAGTCAGTGTCCAGCAGTCAGTGTGTCCAGCAGCGGTCAGTGTCCAGCAGTCAGTGTCCAGCAGCAGTCAGTGTCCAGCAGTCAGTGTCCAGCAGCAGTATGACCACACGTCAGTTATCAGACATTGCAGTCAGTTTAGTCATTCTTGTTCTGTGACTCGTCCTGGTGGTTCGTCTCTCTGGTTTCTGACTCCGGCTGATCAGCAGCTTGAAATGTTGTCGGGGATCAAAATGAGACGGAGCAATGACAACCCCACCTGCTCCACCCTCCACCTGTCTGCCTCCACCTGCTCCACCTGTCTGCCTCCACCTGCTCCACCTGTCTGCCTCCACCCTCCACCAGTGTCCATTACAATCTAGTGGCCTGACAGCAGAAGATGTATTTTCCTTTAGACAAACAATCCAGGCGTCACTGCTCATCCCACAAATGCTCGTTCCAATAATAAATGGCAAAATTTAAAGGGAAATGATGAAACACGTCACCAAACAGCAATAACCTACCAAACACTCCGTTTACTACTTTTACTTTGTGACATTTTTCAGCGCGTTGGATCTTTTTTTTTAATGGGAATTAAACAGAACATTGTGGTTAAATCGTGAATTTATAGTGAATAAATAAAGACAACCGGCGCCGTCATCGCAGGGTCGAGCATTAGAGATTTGTTCTCAGCCTGTCAGTGACTGGAACATCTGGCCAGCTGTTACGTAAACACCATCAGCCGGATAACTTTTCGCGAGAAGAGCAGGAGCAGGAAAAACACACGGATGATCTCGTCGTTAAATATATTCAGATACTTTAAATACAATATAGATCCGCAGGAATTGAAGAGCATAAAAAGAACGCAACTGAAATAATTCATGAATTGTCAAATGAATGAAAGCTGCTTCGTCCCGTCGTACCTTCAACGCATCTCGTCCCACAACGCGGAATGAAGCATGAAGGTGAGCGCGCGACGCTTCTCATGGTGGAGCCGCGAGCTCGCGCTGCTGGAGGATGTTTGACACTGGAGTGTGTGTGTGTGTGTGTGTGTGTGTGTGTGTGTGTGTGTGTGTGTGTGTGTGTGTGTGTGTGTGTGTGTGTGTGTGTGTGTGTGTGTGTGTGTGTGTGTGTGTGTGTGTGTGTGTGTGTGTGTGTGTGTGTGTGTGTGTGTGACGGAACGATGACAGCGCGCGCCAGCGGACACCAAACGTAAAGACGCCGCGGAAGCGAACAAGGAACAGAGGAGCACTTCCGTTTACGGTTTGGAAAATAAAGGTATAACGGAAGTGAGTAAAAAGGTCAGAGTGACTGCAGGAGCGGAAAGACACGAACTTCATTTAATGATAAAGATGTTTGGACTGCTGAAATGCTGATTTGCATTTTCTCAAACAACAATATTTAGTAATGATCCAAAATTCTTTTGAAAGGCTAAAATAGGGCTTTTCATACAGAACTAGTTATTTAAGTTTAATAAAACATTTCTTTTTAAAGGATTTCAATCCAAGTACTATTTATGATATTGAGTATCTGTGTGTGTTTGAGTGTGAAAATCCATTCACTGACTCGTTTTACCGCTTTATCAGCAGTTAGGAGAAAAGCACCTTGACATAAAGCAACTGTTTGTTGACTCTCCATTTTATGTGGTTTGCATTGATATTAAAACATTTTAGACATTTTAAGTAACACATACATTTTTCCCAACAACCAATATTAAATTTGTATAACCTTTGTTGTATTCATAAAAACGCTTCATGAAAAAAGGAATGAAAAACATTTTCACAAATAGAAGGAATGTTTCACAAAGCTGAAGTGGAAGGTGCACTGAGCAGAGAGCAGACCTTCACCAACACCACCTTTGTTTGTCGAACCCAGCTAGCATCGCTAGGGTGTTTGCTGTTAGCTCTGGTCCCTGCTGCCTCGGTAGGTGAGGTAAGTCGTGACGGTCCAGGAACCTTAGACATCATATATGGAGACGCCTCATTGGCTGGTGCTACTCGGAGCGGCCATCTTGGATGGGGCAACGCTGGATTTCTACTGAGGAAGGTGGAGGGAAGACCAACTACAATCCTTTATCAGTGTGGTCCCACTGCTGTACCACCGTGATCGCCTTCCTTAACTACTCTAGAAAGTCTCCTAACACCTTTCCTTAACTCCTCTAGGAAGCCTCCTAACACCTTTCCTTAACTCCTCTAGGAAGTCTCCTAACACCTTTCCTTAACTCCTCTAGGAAGTCTCCTAACACCTTTCCTTAACTCCTCTAGGAAGTCTCCAACACCTTTCCTTAACTCCTCTAGGAAACCTCCTAACATTTTCCTTAACTCCTCTAGGAAGCCTCCTAACACCTTTCCTTAACTCCTCTAGGAAGTCTCCTAACACGTTTCCTTGACTCTTCTAGGAAGCCTCCTAACACCTTTCCTTAACTCCTCTAGGAAGTCTCCAAACACCTTTCCTTAACTCCTCTAGGAAGCCTCCTAACACCTTTCCTTAACTCCTTTAGGAAGTCTCCAACACCTTTCCTTAACTCCTCTAGGAAGCCTCCTAACACTTTCCTTAACTCCTCTAGGAAGTCTCCTAACACCTTTCCTTAACTCCTCTAGGAAGTCTCCAACACCTTTCCTTAACTCCTCTAGGAAGCCTCCTAACATTTTCCTTAACTCCTCTAGGAAGCCTCCTAACACCTTTCCTTAACTCCTCTAGGAAGTCTCCTAACACGTTTCCTTGACTCTTCTAGGAAGCCTCCTAACACCTTTCCTTAACTCCTCTAGGAAGTCTCCAAACACCTTTCCTTAACTCCTCTAGGAAGCCTCCTAACACCTTTCCTTAACTCCTTTAGGAAGCCTCCTAACACCTTTCCTTAACTCCTCTAGAAAGCCTCCTAACACCTTTCCTTAACTCCTCTAGGAAACCTCCTAACACTTTCCTTAACTCCTCTAGGAAGCCTCCTAACACTTTCCTTAACTCCTCTAGGAAGTCTCCTAACATGTTTCCTTGACTCCTCTAGGAAGCCTCCTAACACCTTTCCTTCACTCCTCTAGGAAGTCTCCTAACACCTTTCCTTAACTCCTCTAGGAAGCCTCCTAACACTTTCCTTAACTCCTCTAGGAAGTCTCCTAACACTGTTTCCTTAACTCCTCTAGGAAGCCTCCTAACACCTTTCCTTAACTCCTCTAGGAAACCTCCTAACACTTTCCTTAACTCCTCTAGGAAGCCTCCTAACACTTTCCTTAACTCCTCTAGGAAGTCTCCTAACACGTTTCCTTGACTCCTCTAGGAAGCCTCCTAACACCTTTCCTGAACTCCTCTAGGAAGCCTCCTAACACCTTTCCTTAACTCCTTTAGGAAGCCTCCTAACACCTTTCCTTAACTCCTCTAGGAAGCCTCCTAACACCTTTCCTTAACTCCTCTAGGAAACCTCCTAACACTTTCCTTAACTCCTCTAGGAAGCCTCCTAACACTTTCCTTAACTCCTCTAGGAAGTCTCCTAACACGTTTCCTTAACTCCTCTAGGAAGTCTCCAAACACCTTTCCTTAACTCCTCTAGGAAGCCTCCTAACACCTTTCCTTAACTCCTCTAGGAAACCTCCTAACACTTTCCTTAACTCCTCTAGGAAGCCTCCTAACACTTTCCTTAACTCCTCTAGGAAGTCTCCTAACACGTTTCCTTGACTCCTCTAGGAAGCCTCCTAACACCTTTCCTTAACTCCTCTAGGAAGTCTCCTAACACCTTTCCTTAACTCCTCTAGGAAGCCTCCTAACACTTTCCTTAACTCCTCTAGGAAGTCTCCTAACACTGTTTCCTTAACTCCTCTAGGAAGCCTCCTAACACCTTTCCTTAACTCCTCTAGGAAACCTCCTAACACTTTCCTTAACTCCTCTAGGAAGCCTCCTAACACTTTCCTTAACTCCTCTAGGAAGTCTCCTAACACGTTTCCTTGACTCCTCTAGGAAGCCTCCTAACACCTTTCCTGAACTCCTCTAGGAAGTCTCCTAACACCTTTCCTTAACTCCTCTAGGAAGCCTCCTAACACTTTCCTTAACTCCTCTAGGAAGTCTCCTAACACCTTTCCTTAACTCCTCTAGGAAGGCTCCTAACACCTTTCCTTAACTCCTCTAGGAAGTCTCCTAACACCTTTCCTTAACTCCTCTAGGAAGCCTCCTAACACATTTCCTTAACTCCTCTAGGAAGTCTCCTAACACCTTTCCTTAACTTCTCTAGGAAGCCTCCTAACACCTTTCCTTAACTCCTTTAGGAAGCCTCCTAACATCTTTCCTCAACTCCTCTAGGAAGCCTCCTAACACTTTCCTTAACTCCTCTAGGAAGTCTCCTAACACCTTTCCTTAACTCCTCTAGGAAGGCTCCTAACACCTTTCCTTAACTCCTCTAGGAAGTCTCCTAACACCTTTCCTTAACTCCTCTAGGAAGCCTCCTAACACCTTTCCTTAACTCCTCTAGGAAGTCTCCTAACACCTTTCCTTAACTTCTCTAGGAAGCCTCCTAACACCTTTCCTTAACTCCTTTAGGAAGCCTCCTAACATCTTTCCTCAACTCCTCTAGGAAGCCTCCTAACACCTTTCCTTCACCCCTCTAGGAAGCCTCCTAACACCTTTCCTTAACTCCTCTAGGAAGCATCCTAACACTTTCCTTAACTCCTCTAGGAAGTCTCCTAACACCTTTCCTTAACTCCTCTAGGAAGCCTCCTAACACCTTTCCTTAACTCCTTTAGGAAGCCTCCTAACACCTTTCCTTAACTCCTCTAGGAAGTCTCCTAACACCTTTCCTTAACTTCTCTAGGAAGCCTCCTAACACCTTTCCTTAACTCCTTTAGGAAGCCTCCTAACATCTTTCCTCAACTCCTCTAGGAAGCCTCCTAACACCTTTCCTTCACCCCTCTAGGAAGCCTCCTAACACCTTTCCTTAACTCCTCTAGGAAGCCTCCTAACACCTTTCCTTAACTCCTCTAGGAAGCCTCCTAACACCTTTCCTTAACTCCTCTAGGAAGCCTCCTAACACCTTTCCTTAACTCCTCTAGGAAACCTCCTAACACTTTCCTTAACTCCTCTAGGAAGCCTCCTAACACTTTCCTTAACTCCTCTAGGAAGTCTCCTAACACGTTTCCTTGACTCCTCTAGGAAGCCTCCTAACACCTTTCCTTAACTCCTCTAGGAAGTCTCCTAACACCTTTCCTTAACTCCTCTAGGAAGCCTCCTAACACTTTCCTTAACTCCTCTAGGAAGTCTCCTAACACTGTTTCCTTAACTCCTCTAGGAAGCCTCCTAACACCTTTCCTTAACTCCTCTAGGAAACCTCCTAACACTTTCCTTAACTCCTCTAGGAAGCCTCCTAACACTTTCCTTAACTCCTCTAGGAAGTCTCCTAACACCTTTCCTTAACTCCTCTAGGAAGTCTCCTAACACCTTTCCTTAACTCCTCTAGGAAGCCTCCTAACACCTTTCCTTAACTCCTTTAGGAAGCCTCCTAACACCTTTCCTTAACTTCTCTAGGAAGCCTCCTAACACCTTTCCTTAACTCCTTTAGGAAGCCTCCTAACATCTTTCCTCAACTCCTCTAGGAAGCCTCCTAACACCTTTCCTTCACCCCTCTAGGAAGCCTCCTAACACCTTTCCTTAACTCCTCTAGGAAGCCTCCTAACACCTTTCCTTAACTCCTCTAGGAAGCCTCCTAACACCTTTCCTTAACTCCTCTAGGAAGCCTCCTAACACCTTTCCTTAACTCCTCTAGGAAACCTCCTAACACTTTCCTTAACTCCTCTAGGAAGCCTCCTAACACTTTCCTTAACTCCTCTAGGAAGTCTCCTAACACGTTTCCTTGACTCCTCTAGGAAGCCTCCTAAGACTTTCCTTAACTCCTCTAGGAAGTCTCCTAACACTGTTTCCTTAACTCCTCTAGGAAGCCTCCTAACACCTTTCCTTAACTCCTCTAGGAAACCTCCTAACACTTTCCTTAACTCCTCTAGGAAGCCTCCTAACACTTTCCTTAACTCCTCTAGGAAGTCTCCTAACACGTTTCCTTGACTCCTCTAGGAAGCCTCCTAACACCTTTCCTGAACTCCTCTAGGAAGTCTCCTAACACCTTTCCTTAACTCCTCTAGGAAGCCTCCTAACACTTTCCTTAACTCCTCTAGGAAGTCTCCTAACACCTTTCCTTAACTCCTCTAGGAAGGCTCCTAACACCTTTCCTTAACTCCTCTAGGAAGTCTCCTAACACCTTTCCTTAACTCCTCTAGGAAGCCTCCTAACACCTTTCCTTAACTCCTTTAGGAAGCCTCCTAACACCTTTCCTTAACTCCTCTAGGAAGTCTCCTAACACCTTTCCTTAACTTCTCTAGGAAGCCTCCTAACACCTTTCCTTAACTCCTTTAGGAAGCCTCCTAACATCTTTCCTCAACTCCTCTAGGAAGCCTCCTAACACCTTTCCTTCACCCCTCTAGGAAGCCTCCTAACACCTTTCCTTAACTCCTCTAGGAAGCCTCCTAACACCTTTCCTTAACTCCTTTAGGAAGCCTCCTAACATCTTTCCTCAACTCCTCTAGGAAGCCTCCTAACACCTTTCCTTCACCCCTCTAGGAAGCCTCCTAACACCTTTCCTTAACTCCTCTAGGAAGCCTCCTAACACCTTTCCTTAACTCCTCTAGGAAGCCTCCTAACACCTTTCCTTAACTCCTCTAGGAAGCCTCCTAACACCTTTCCTTAACTCCTCTAGGAAGCCTCCTAACACCTTTCCTTCACCCTGTGACATCATCCAGGGGTTCAGGTAAAGTCCATAGATCAGTAGAAAAGAGGGACTTTTCGGACAAACCCAAAATATCAGTCTAATTAGGCTTTTTGAGGAGGAGGGTGGAGGAGGTCGTCTGTCTGCAGCTGCAGAGCACAGGGTGGTGCAGAGCGAGGAGGAGGAGGTGGAGGAGGAGGGTGGAGGAGGACAAGGTAGAGGAGGAGGGTGGAGGAGGTCGTCTGTCTGCAGCTGCAGAGCACAGGGTGGTGCAGAGCGAGGAGGAGGAGGAGGAGGAGGAGGAAGAGGAGGGTGGAGGAGGAGGACAAGGTGGAGGAGGAGGAAGAGGAGGGTGGTGGAGGAGGAGGAGGAGGACAAGGTGGAGGAGGAGGAGGAAGAGGAGGAGGAGGGTGGAGGAGGAGGTGGAGGTGGAGGAGGAGGGAGGAGGAGGAGGACGAGGTGGAGGAGGAGGGAGGAGGAGGAGGACGAGGTGGAGGAGGAGGGTGGAGGAGGTCGTCTGTCTGCAGCTGCAGAGCACAGGGTGGTGCAGAGCGAGGAGGAGGAGGAGGAGGAGGAAGAGGAGGGTGGAGGAGGAGGACAAGGTGGAGGAGGAGGAAGAGGAGGGTGGTGGAGGAGGAGGAGGAGGACAAGGTGGAGGAGGAGGAGGAGGAGGGTGGAGGAGGAGGTGGAGGAGGAGGAGGAGGAGGGAGGAGGAGGAGGAGGAGGAGGTGGAGGAGGAGGAGGAGGAGGGAGGAGGAGGGAGGAGAGGAGGAGGACGAGGTGGAGGAGGAGGAGGATGAGGTGGAGGAGGAGGGTGGAGGAGGTCGTCTGTCTGCAGCTGCAGAGCACAGGGTGGTGCAGAGCACAGGGTGGTGCAGAGCACAGGGTGGTGCAGAGCCTCCACCCTGCAGCTTTACGAGATTGAAGGTGAAGGTTTGACATGTGAACATAGAGCTGCTGATTCAGCAGTAAAGTTCTACTATACTAACATCTATAGCACTGCAGCTCGGCTGTTTCTGATCACGTGGATCTATAAGTCTTCATTTGAAGATATTAAATGGTTCAGTCCTCCACCTCTCCATCAGCACCACCAGGTCCCTCGTCTCCACAATGTGCTGCTCAAGGTTCTAAGTGGTCGTGAGGACCAACGTTCTCCCACCAAGCCTGGGAAGTGGCGTACGCATCTTCCAGGACCTGTTCAGAGCTTCAGCGGCTTCAGAACTGAGGCCCTGGTCACCAACGTCCACTTCCATCTTCCAGGACCTGTTCAGAGCTTCAGCAGCTTCAGAACTGAGGCCCTGGTCACCAACGTCCACTTCCATCTTCCAGGACCTGTTCAGAGCTTCAGCAGCTTCAGAACTGAGGCCCTGGTTCTCAGAGTTCTGCCTCCTGAAGGTTCACAGGTTGTGTAGAAGTAGAATGAGAGGCAGAGTTCTCAGCTCCTCTCATGTAGAACAAGTTCCAGGTTCAGTCTTTAAAGGTTAAAGGATGAAGACTTTTCTATTGAATAAATTCAAGGTTGTTCCAGGACACCCTGGAATCATTTTCTAGTGAAGCTAGAAGAAGTTAAGAGTTTCTTTCCTTTCTCACTCACCATTTCTCATCTCTCTCTCTCTCTCTCTCTCTCTCTCTCTCTCTCTCTCTCTCTCTCTCTCTCTCTCTCTCTCTCTCTCTCTCTCTCTCTCTCTCTCCCCCCCCTGCAGGAAGTGGGGTGTAATGACCTCGTCATGTTCTCAGTGTAACTGATTACAGTTGATAGAGCAGCCATTAGTGAGCCTCTGTTAATAAGTCGCCGTTCTCCTCATTCAGGCCTCAATGTCCCATGAGCCTCTCTGCCCCGGTGGCCAGCAGTAGCAGCAGAATTACTAGTGAGCGAGGGATCATCATTAAGGCTGCATATCCACCATGGAAGTGAGCCCTGAGAACACGACCCTACACTGTGCAGCCCTACACCCGCGTGTCGTCCTGCAATGTGTTTGTCCTCTGCTCTGGAATCCAGTGTTTTTATTGTGAGGTGTTTTTACAGCTCTGCTTTATTTTAATTATTGTATGTGATTATATGCTGAGCCTTAAAGTACAACGTTCCCTTTTGTGATGCTTTAGTCACTGCAGCTTGTCGTAGCCAAGGCAAGGCAAGGCAAGGACAGTTGCACATTTGAATTGATGGCAAAATGTGGTGAGTTGGAGTGTTTTCTGTGTCCGGGGTTCAAAGTGGAGGCAGAGGGAAGGACCAGATCTTCAGGGGCAGATAGAGAGGCTAGTGTATACAGAAGCAGCAATACAAACAGGAGATGCAGGCTCGATAAGGAAATTAAGGGAAAGGGTGCAACTCAAATAAACCAAGTGTGATGCACCACCCGACCAATGATCCTCTCTCTCTCCTGCACCCACACTGAATCTCTCACTTTCTGTCACTCACAGAAACACTGGAGTCAGAGTCTGGTCCGAGCGGCAGGAAACTGCTAGAGCTGCAGAAACGCATTGTCACATTTTATATTTTCCCTGAATGCAACCGACTTGGAAGAAACCCGTTTCTCCTTCAAGTTGCACTTTCTTTTTTTCTTTTTGTTTTGACAGCAGCGGACTTTTGGAATAACGACAGCCTGAAGCTTGAGAGTTGAAGACCCTCAGTCCCACGGTGGCTTGCAGGTTCCCAAGAAGCTGGAAAGATGAGGCTGTGAGTGAGTTTGGTGCTTCTGAGGCAGAGCGTCCACAAGATGGACACGCTGGGTCCATGAGGCGGCGGCTGTCCGCCCACAAGGAAGGAGCCCATCTTCAACCTCATGTGGAACGTGGAGACTCAAATTCAAAGGGCATGAAGGAGCCAAAGCAAACGAAGGACTCCAGCTGGGATTGGGACCCGTCCTGGGGCTCCTTCCTCAAACCCTCACCACACCTTCGCCTCAACTCCTTGGACTTTTCAGACCTCTGGGATGAGGAAGACAGCGCAGAAGACGAAGAAACCCAGAAATCATCAACATGTCCCCAAATATCTCCAGCACCCCCTCCGCCTCCCCCTCCCCCTCCCCCTCTGGTCCCGTCCTTCCCCTCTTCTTCTGCGCCTATTAAAAGTCGCACCCTGAAGCTCCACTGGAGGGAGCTGCAGAACCCGGGCCCACTTCCCAGGATGACCCGCTTCGGGACCCAGACCATCTGGGCGGTGCTGGAGCCGGTTCAGCTGGACACCAGCCGCCTCAGATACTTGTTTCAATCCAAGGGCGGGAGCGTTTTCAATGTGGTTTCCACACGGCAGGTGAGCCTGATGAGACCCAGAAGGACCTTTTATGAGCTGGTTTTTAAATCGGGGTACCAAGGACAGGTCAAGCCAATTAAGTTCATTCGTGAGTTTGACATGCAAACATTTCTGAAACGCAATGGAAAACACCAGCTGACTGGCTAAAATAACAATATCAAGAGTTGACAAGCTTCATACATCCTGAGGACTGTAGACTGTTGACAAAGCAGAACAAAGAGCCTTTCATGCTCTTTACAGCTTATTTCACGTGTTTCTCATTATTAAGTCAAAAGCCTTGTAAAGCAAAAGCACATTTTGGTATTGTCTTCCTTGTGATGATGCAGAGAACTGTTTCAGCCATTAGTAGTTTCCCTTTCTGAACCTGCAAAAGTGCAACCCAAAATCCTCCCGTCAATGAGACCATTAACCAAGATATCATCTAAGGTACCGATGTCCATGCTAATTTACCAAATGTAAGCCAACAGAACACCCAGTCTACTATCCAGTCTTTTGTTCCATGTGCCTTTGTATTTAATGTCTGTTTTTCACTCACACAACAACCAGGAGAACATGTAAATGGTGTTGCCCCAGAGACATGAAGCAGTCAATTCCACATCGCATGAAGCTCTTGGGAAACTGTTAAAACCCTGATAGCTGGACTGAGGACAGACGGACTCATCACTGCCACCTAGTGCACAATACGCAGGCCCACATGCTGTTAAATGGGAAGCCAAAGTGCTTCAAATTCATATTAGCAACTGCAGGATATAAAAAAATGACAGTCAGAAAAGTGAACTTGTGCCAACAGAAGCAGCCGATGGTGTCGGTGTTGGGGGTGAAGCGCAGTAACATCATCACCATTGCCCTCAGCAGGCTGCACCCTCCCCACCTCCTCCCCCCGGCCGTCCTCAGCATGGACAGCAGTGTGCTGGACAGAGAGGACGTTCAGGTGAAGGACACAGCTCTTCTTCCAGAGGTCAAACTGTAGTGAGGCAGCGACATCTAGCATCCACTCCAATGCATCGCTGTGAAACTGGACAGATCAGTTGAATAGATCATTTCATTTCATTGTTCTTTGTGTTGTTTCTTCCAAAGCGTCTTCAAGCATTAGTCCCAACAGAAGAAGAGATTTGTCTGATCAAAGAGGCCAAAGCCCAGAACCCACAGTCCTGCCTGGCCCAGGCCGAGCTCTGTCTGCTGACGCTGGGCAGCGTCCCCAACTTGAGCCTCAGGCTGCAGCTGTGGGCCTTCGCCCTGGACTACGACTGCTTAGAGCGGGTGAGTCCAGCCCACCAGGACGCACTGGGACTGGACCATGGAAGTAGTGTGTGCATCAAACTTTGAGTATCCATTGATATTTTGAATAGATACCACCAGAGGTGGGTAGTAGCAGCTTACATTTACTCCATTACATTTACTTGAGTAACTTTTTGGATACATTTGACCCCTGAGAGTAGTTTTACTGCAACAAGAAAAAACTGTACTTTGACTCCATTACACTGGGCCTCATGCTGCTCAGTCCCTTTACTTTTGATTGGAATACTGTATATCGAAATTCTCACATTATTTCCCTCTGGTGGAGGCACTTCCACAAAAGACAATTTAATTCAATCCAATCGAATCCAATCGAATCCAATCGAATCCAATCGAATCCAATCGAATTGAATCCAATCGAATCGAATCGAATCGAATCGAATCGAATCGAATCGAATCGAATCGAATCGAATCGAATTTAAATAATTACCCATTACTAATCCTAAAGCAACAGTACTTTAACTTGAGTCAGATCTGATATCACCATAAATATTGACTCGTCGTTCCCCGGGTATGCAGCGTGAAAACTCCAGTGTGAGTCGCTGTCGCCACAGCAAAAGTCACAAGACTACAGATGAAACATAGATTTGGTGGCTCACTTTGAATGATTCCCCTCCAAACGCCAAACACGTGTCCTTCGTCTTGACAGGAAATTGCTGAGCCTCTCTTCCACCTGAAGTCCGCCATGGAGCAGCTGGCAGCCAGCCAGACCTTCAGACGAATCCTGGCAACAGTGCTGGCAATCGGCAACTTTCTCAACGGATGCAAGGTGATTTCCTCCAGCTCCGTCTTTGATCTTTCTTCAGTTTGCCTAAATTCACACGGCGACTTCCCTCTGCCAAGGCCCGGGGCTTTGAGCTGAGTTACCTGGGGAAGCTGTCGCAGGTGAGGGACACTCACACCCGCCAGCCTCTCCTGCACCACGTCTGTGTGCTGCTGCTGCAGCTCTACCCACAATCCTCTGACCTCCACTCTGACATCACCGCCGTGACCAAAGCCGGCAAGGTGAGTGTCGCGCTTTTGTCCCGCACGCCACACCGGGTCCCTGGATCGGGGTCTGGCCCACAGGGGGTCTCACACCCTGTTCTGAGTGCTTCACAAGAGATTTAAAAATAAGTACTCAAAGTAAGAATTGATGCCTGAATAAACAGACACATACTGATCACATCTCCTACATATACAGACTCACAAAGCTCTTCAGTTATATGTAGTCATGTGAGGAGTTGAATAAACCTAATCAGATCAAGCTTTATTGCCATTGAGCTGTACGTACCACGGAGCGCAGGAACAATGAGGCCCACACTCCTCCAGTCACACACTCACACTCACACACACGTTTAACAGAATTTGTCAAATTGACAACATTTTAGGCCACAAAACAAGCCCTGCTAAAGCTACGTGCAAAAATCCACATATGATAAGAAATACAACATAAACTACACAAGCTATAGAATTACACCGTACAATGTTACAAACACAAAATACAAGTTATAATGCAGGCAACATGAAAATATAATAGGTACTTTACTATATGACTGTCCAGGGACATGGGGGGGGGGGGGGGGTTATGAGTTGCTGATGTCCTTTAGTCTCCAAACAAACCATTGGTGCAACTGGCTGCACATTAAACTAGTTTTTACATCACATTATTTTGCTGCTCCGACTGGGATTCAAACCCACATCCTCCACAGTGTAGTTACAGATTTTAAGCGATGTGCCACCAGGGGACCCAAACTACCGATCAAATACAGCCAGTCTCACCGGGGCATGAGAACAACCCTGAGTTTGAGGCCCTGAACGTATAAGACTGCAGATTTAAATACTAAGAGTTGTATCTGTGTGTCAGTGGGTCGGGGTAATCAATCTTTCTGTTGAGGATAGTTGAACAACAACATTTGTGAGTCCTATGGCAGCCCAGTAGTTCCTGATGAAGTACATTAAACTGACACTTGAAATGAAGTACTTTCTATACAGTGAATTCAAACTACAATGAAGCAAATGTATTACTTCAAATCACAAATGCTTGTCTCATCATTCCAGTGCGACTACTCGGAAGTCCAGTCAAGTTTTCTAAGACTCGAGAGCCTTTGCAAATCTTCCTGGGAGCAACTGAAGGTGCTGGAGAAGGTGGATGGAACGAACAAGAGGAAAGGAGGAGGAGGAGGAGGAGGAGGAGGAGGAGGAGACAAGGCTGTGTTCCAGGAGGGTTCACTTCGTCCCAGGCTGCCAAAGATTCTCAAAGAGTGTGAAGAACGGCTGAAGGTCGTGAAGGCCGTCCACCGACGCGTCATCAACAGGTGCCCTGACCTTCAGATGGTCAGAGAACTGTGAAGCTTCACCACCTTCTGACTTTCAGTGATCGACCACCACACTTCTGTTTCTGCAGGTTTCACTCTTTCCTCCTGTTCCTCGGCTACTCCAAAGCCATGGCCAGAGACACCAAAGCAGAAGACTTCTGTCGGACCATCAGTAACTTTTCCCTGGAGTACCGGGCCGCCAGGCAGGCCGTCGTCCTGCAGAGAGAGAGGGAGCGGCAGAGGAGAGGGGCTGGAGGCCTGGACCAGGACCAGGACCAGGACCAGGACTCTCCTGTGGAGAGGAGGAAGTGCCAACAAGCGCCATCACAGGTCGGATGTTTGAGTTCAATTCAAAGACATGAGTTGTGGTTGACGTGGTGGACATCAGTTTGTCAGGTCATGTTTCCTCCAAAGTCAATCATCTTCTGCTTTTACTAGAGTAAAGGTCACAGCTGGTGTACAAAAGACCTTTTCCCTGAAGCTCCTCCTCCTGGTCCTGAGAGGAGGAGCTCCTGATCAAGCTCCTCCTGTTCCTGAGAGGAGGAGCTCCTGATCAAGCTCCTCCTGGTCCTGAGAGGAGGAGCTCCTGCTGAAGCTCCGCCTCCTGGTCCTGAGAGGAGGAGCTCCTGCTGAAGCTCCTCCTCCTGGTCCTGAGAGGAGGAGCTCCTGATGAAGCTCCTCCTCCTGGTCCTGAGAGGAGGAGCTCCTGCTGAAGCTCCTCCTCCTGGTCCTGAGAGGAGGAGCTCCTCCTGAAGCTGAATACTGCAATGTTGTGTTGCTCCGACGTTTCAATAAACCAGTTAACAAATCAAGCAGTGACCAAAGCGGCGAATGTAAACAACAACGGAGGGTTACTGACGATGAAATAATTAAATATTGAGGGCAAGTCCAGAGTGTCAATCGTCACGACCAATCAGCAGACGGCGCTCCTCCGCAGAGACCCGTACCTCAACAGAGGGGGAGCAGAAAGTCGAACCCGGCGGTCGCGGGGTCTTTCTGTTCCATCCACAACTTTAAAGTCAGACCACGTGAAGACCCGCCCCGCCCTGCGACGCTCTGCGACAGGAAGTGTGATGGAACTGCGCCTTATAAGAGCCCATATGAGCCTCAGGTCGTCATACAGGCTCCGTCTGGTTCTCCCAACGTTAAGCTGAAAAACCAAGGTGCCTGTGCCGTTTCTCCCAGGGCCCTGGACTGAACCCACCATGTCACAGTGCTGACACTCCTTAACACTTGCTTTAGGTCATGGTGTATTTTGAATTGAATAACATTCTGATTGTCAGGCCATGAGTGTCATGTTCTCATATTTCTGTGTTAAAGCACGTTGCACAACATTGTTATTACGAAATAGTTGATGAGGATGCCAAACAAAAGGGCAGAAAAAGTGAGATTGTATTACATGAATTGCAGAAATCCACCATAACTAATCCACACTGACTCTCTGAATCAGAATGGTCTGGCCTCTCCAGCAGGGCACTCGGCATTCTGGAGGACATGTCGGCGAAATAGTGACGTTTAGACCAGGGAAAGGTTGCGAACCAGCTGAAGGTCATTCTATAGCGGAGCCCCTCCCAGGGTGAGGCCGGAGGCTGGGCAGAGGACTGACTGACTCCTTGCTGCTCCAGCAGGGCAGTGAAGAACAGAGGAGGCTGGAGGCGGTGCTGAGGACTCCTGACTCCATCTCCAGACTGGACGTCACTCTACCTCCACACCGCAAGAGGACCACTGCACTCCAAGGTACTTTCAGCCTCATTCACCATCTCAAGTCACTTCTTCCAACACTTTTTAAATGGTGTGGCTTCTGCTTGTGTCTCCTCAGGTTCGCTGTCACACAAACTGAAGTCGTGACCCAAAGTCACTCGCAGTCACCGCTGGTTGTTGTCCTGTTTGGTTTACGTGGTTTTTACATTATGTTTACATTGTGGTGTTTGGCGTTAAGAAACACACTGCACACTTGACATTATTTTCCTGTTTATTTTTCGATGTTGTGCGATAAGGAAACATGTTTCAGAGGCTTTAGCGTTTGTGTATCTGCTCTTTTTTTTAGCTCACTGTGAAATAGTTGTCACTTGAGTTACCACGTTGCCCTTTTCAAAATGAGAATTACACATTTGTATTCATTATTTCAATGGTATGAATGACAAATTCTAACATTTATGTTATGTATAATTTTTAATAAAACATGAAATACACGATAGGAACAAGTGTAAACAGTTGACATCACAAGTTTATTGTCGTCATA
>NC_137672.1:2635205-2713035 GCF_963422515.1 Blennius ocellaris
CGGTGCTGCTGAACGTGAGTCCGCCCGGGCAGCAGGGGGCGCTGTGCTGCTGCCCTCCAGCCCACAGAGGACCAAGTGGGACCCTCCAGTTCCACCCCCCCGACCCTGGTTGAGGTTGCAGATGTTCCAGCTGTTTTTAAATGATGACTCGGCACATTTTGCAGAGGAAGAGCGACTTTGGGGCCAAAATGATTGTCTTTTACAGGAGTTCAATTCTGCTTTTGTGTCTTTGATGAACTGTGATAGCATTTTATCATAATAAATAATTTGTTGGAGGTGGTTGAAGGACTGTTTTTACCACACTGTCCTTGAAAACACACACACACACACACACACACTGGGATTCCCTGTCCTGTATGTGTAATTGTTGAAGTAATGTTTGTGTCCCAGGCCTCACAACCATCTTCCTGCTTGTTGTAACACTTTAAGGTCGTCTTATCTAATTTGACCTTTTTTTTTTGTTTCCCCCGTTTAGTTTTTGAAGCCACTTTTTTCGGCAGCTGCAAATCGTAAGTTGGTCTCAAGCCTGTTTTTTTCCCCCTCAACTTTTGCATCTTTTTTTTTTTTTTTTTTTTTTTTTTTTAGCATTTAATATTGCCCTTATACTTCCATCCTTTTATGACACTAGTACATTTCTTTCTCTCCCCCTTTCCTGGATATTGTATAGCTAGTAGCATGGTTTTATTTTCTTGCTGTGGCAGTATAAAGGCAGCACCCCTGATGACCTTGTAATCGAGGCTTCAGCAACACATATTCCCACTTTCTGATGATAAATGCATCATGTTGATGATTAAATTCCCCAATTATATCGTAGCTAGCGACCAAATAACAGCTCACGCTGCACACATGCTGAGATCAAGATGTTTTACTGAGTGTGCATGTCAACATATGATCACTTGGTCAATTGTAAGACTTTAATAACAACAAGCTGCCAGAACAGAACTTTTATTTTCCTGCCATGGAGCCCCAGTGAGGCTCTGGATGTCATTTCCAACCGTACGTTAGAAACAAGTCGCTGTAGTTTGGACCCTTATCCCTTATTTCAGGATGTAAAAGAGTTAGTATTTTCCAAAGTCAACATGCAATTCGTTCTTTGAGTCAGATCCTTGCTTCCTTATCTCAGCCGTTAACTCTGAGGCTGTTCATCCTATCTGGAAGGTTTGTAGTAGGATTTATTAGTCCTTATTGTGACCTGAGGATTCACCAGCGTGTCACGTTCTACTGGCAAAAACACAATAATGACTTACTGCCAGAAAATGAACTCGGGTGGAGCATCAAATGTTTCACTGGCATGAGCAAGAATTAATCATGTAAATTCACCTTTCTCAAAATAGAATGGATTCTGTGACTCAGACTGAAAATACACCAGATCAAAATTCTCATTTCGTAGAAGAACCTTTACCAGGTTATGTGCAATGACTGTACACAACAATAAATTAACTATTGTGTTTGCATATACAGGTCAAGATATTATTTTGCTGACTCAGGTGGAGGTGGAACACAAAAAATATTTTTTCTCAATGACTGAAGCTGTAAATCTGAAATGAAGCCAACGAGAGCACTTACTGTTTATAGACTACGTGGAAAAAGACATGTTCATTGAACTGTTGAGCTTGTTGTGTTTCATGTGGACTTCCCTGCTTCACCATTCAGCAGCGATACACATGCAACTAGTTTGAAATGAAAACAACACCACAATAAAGCGCCGTGGGTTGCTTGTTTGATTCCCGCCTCACGAGGAGCCGTTTCACAAGCCCGACCTGCACAACAGCCGTCTCTTTGCCAAAGCAACAGACGTGAAGCGGCAAGTTGTCCACCACAGGAGAGCAGGGGGAGTACTGACATGTTCTACTCAAGTACAATCACTTTCAGAGCTCAAGTGTGAGTAAAAGTACTTGTCTGGAAATGTAGTCAAGGAAAAGTAAAAAGCGGCTTATATAAAATGGTCCTAGTAAAAGTTATGCAGATAGTTTTTATCAGCAGCAGAACTCCTGAGGACCAACAAAGATAATGGGATATAAACCTCAAAATACTTGTTCCTAATGAAAGGAACCATAATAACCTTTAATTTTATACTTTGTTGTGGTGTACGTGATGAAATTGACTATTTGTTCAAGATCACACAATTCCTACTGAAAATGACTACAATCTTAACATAAAGTCAATTTTAATGAAACCTTCTGGTGCAAAAGACAATGGACTGTCCCCCTCCAAAAGTCCAATATGAGCACCTTGCTTAGTGCTTTGTGGGGCAGGATGGACATATTTGTTCCTATTTGGATCTGTCAGAATAAAAGCCTCGGCCATTAACAGTGTGGATAAAAGGACGTACTCATTCTCAGGGGGAAGATCTCTGATGTTGCTTGAAACACAAGTATAAACTGAGTGCAATGTTCTTAATCCATTCATTAATTGATTAAACTTGTACTCTGTAACAGACACAATTGAAATTGTAGCGCAAAATACATAAAATTACAAAAATTATTCAAGCAAAGGCAAAAGTACTGAGTTTCAGAACAACTTAAAGTACACAAAAACTACTCAATTACAGTAGCATGAGTAAGTGTAATTTATTTTATTCCACCTGATGGATTTGACCATTTATGTTTTTCACACTGTAAAAGAGGTTTTATCCATTTGAAGCGTATGTTTCCTGTGGAAATTGTTCTATTTTAAGAGAACTATTGTCTTTAGCTTTGTATTGAGTCTTTATAGCAACAAAAGTGCACTTTATTTGTCATAATATATACTCGGTTTATGTATATGGGTCATACTTTTTTGTTTCAAAGTACATTCATTCAGCTTTCTCCAAAAAAGGTTATTTTCTGTGGTTGCTATGGCATTACTACGTCGTTGCTATGGCGTTGCTATGGCGTTGTGACGGACATTATCAACAACAAACCAGAAAGAAGTTGATGTTGTATCCCAGTTCTTAAATCTATACACTTCTGCGCATTAAATTACTTTTTTTAAATTTTCAAAACAAAAAATCTTTGAAAAATTAATGAAACAGATCAAAGCATTTTAGCCACAATACAAACTACTGTTGATGCAATATGTGACTCATGTAATTTAATTTTATAAGATAAACCTAACAAATTAATACCGTCTTTTAAAACAGGTTTGACGAGACCACAAATGATGATCTCACACCACAATTTAGTTTCTGCTTCATTTTTAGTCTGAAGTTAACGAAAGTATTATACTGGTAGTGTATTCACACTGTTCCCCTTTGGGGTAAATTAATCCATTTGTCTGTCTGTATGCATGTATTGCATTACAACAACATCCATCATTTTCAAATGAGTTTATTATGTATCTGAAGATCATGAAATATCTACATTACAACAGCAAGGTACCACCACCACCAATAATAATAATAATAATGGGTAATAAATCAACTACATCATAAAAAGGAGTGAAATAAATTATAAAACTGACTATATATATAAAATTATTATAATTTTTTTTTTAAGAGAAATTCTACATCCCACATGGAACAGAGCTCTCACGCCAACTTCATTTGGTTCCGCTGAGAAATATTTAAACACTTTACTACCACAAATCACTGTCAGAGGACTTTAGAGCTGTGGTGCTATACAATCTACTAAATGCATACAGAGTACATGTTTACATTACATTTCGACTTAATAAATTAATTAAGTACAAAAGACGTTTGTCTGTAAAGAATCTCCCAGCCACAGCTGGACCTCAGACTGAGGAGGGACGATGTGGACGGTGGAGTACCAGGGGCCTCAGTTAACCATCACCTCCACACACAGTCCAGAAGATGTGTTGGGCCACTTCTCAGTCACATGTGACTCATAAAGATAAACGGGAGAAAGTGATTAGGTGGAGAACTGAAGCCTGATGCCTCCATACATTGAACGCTGCAGAGTGTTTCTTTCACGAGCCGTCAGAACGTTCGGCACAACGATCATGTGACCGTTCCTCCTCGCCACCTTCCACCTCCACACTGACTGAGCACATCACGCTGCCTCTTTATAAGTCACATGTTGAATTTATAGACTCAAGCGTTTCAGAATATGATGAACAAATGTATAATTGTATGTAAGAAAATAATGAATTCTTGAGAAGCTATTATTTGTCCCACAGGTTTGTAATGGCTGACAGAAGTTGTTGTTGTTTTTTTTTCTCGTAGGATTTTTGTGGTAAATTTAGAATTGAGACTTTGGAGGTAGAAGCCGTTTGCATCGCTCAGTTTGTGGTGGACTCTTCTTCTCGCCAGCAGACCGAGGCAGCGATCTGAACTCAGACAAAATGGAGTGAGTATCACCTGATTCAGCTCCTCATCCAGTCGTCGCTCTTCTCACCAAACACCCCCCCTCGCTCCAGCCTTTGGAAATATGCCAGAAGTCCCAAATCGAAGCCAAAGTAGAACTTTCTCCTGCTTTGGAGTAAATACAAGAGCATTTTCTGGTGTATGTTCTTCTTTATCCCCAGCTGGTCGTCGTCGTCCGCCTCCAGCCTGATGTCCAGCAGCAACGTGACCAACAAGACCGACCCCCGCTCCCTCAACTCCCGCGTCTTCATCGGGAACCTCAACACCCTGCTGGTCACCAAGGCGGACGTGGAGGCCATCTTCTCCAAGTACGGCAAGGTGGTGGGCTGCTCCATCCACAAGGGCTACGCCTTCGTCCAGTTCGCCAACGAGAGGAACGCCAGGTCCGCCGTGGCGGGGGAGGACGGACGCATGATCGTGGGACAGGTGTTAGGTGAGGACACAGTGTGAGCCCGGGCTGGGCGGGAGGGCCTCAAATCAATATCAGGATATATAGTGATAAAAGTACTCCACTGCAGTTATATTAATAGTATGACTCCCCTGGACCCCTTTTCTTTCCCTTGTCACTTTTAAAGGCCGAGGGAAACGTAACACCCTATTATGTAAGAGCGATAGTTGTGGTACTACTTGAAAGGTTCCTCCCACTCGCCCCACCACTGTTGTCGCATTACAAAGTTATTTGAATTTTGAATCTCCAGCCGACAAAGTCGGGGGAATCCTTCTCCTTCGTGGCCATTGTGGGCGGAGCCTATGCGTGATGTCACGAGTTGGACACAATGTCGATGTGTTGTGTGGCGTTCATGTTGGCTTGTGTTGTTTCTCGTCTTAAATATTGAAGTTATTACAGTGTTTTGAAGTTATAGTCGGCGTTTTATGAGAACACCTGACTCGACCTCCACTCACCTGTCGGTGACCTGTCGGTGACCCGTCAATGACCTGTCGGTGACCTCAGTGACCTGTCGGTGACCCGTCAATGACCTCCCGGTGACCTCAGTGACCTGTCGGTGACCCGTCAATGACCTCCCGGTGACCTCAGTGATCTGTCGGTGACCCGTCAGTGACCTGCCGGTGACCCGCCAGTGACCTCAGTGACCTGCCGGTGACCCGTCAGTGACCTCAGTGACCTGCCGGTGACCTGTCGGTGACCCGCCAGCGACCTCAGTGACCTGCCGGTGACCCGTCAGTGACCCGCCAGTGACCTCAGTGACCTGCCGGTGACCCGTCAGTGACCTCAGTGACCTGCCGGTGACCTGTCGGTGACCCGCCAGCGACCTCAGTGACCTGCCGGTGACCCGTCAGTGACCTGCCGGTGACCTCAGTGACCTGCCGGTGACCTGTCGGTGACCCGCCAGCGACCTCAGTGACCTGCCGGTGACCCGTCAGTGACCTGTCGGTGACCCGTCAATGACCTGTCGGTGACCTCAGTGACCTGTCGGTGACCCGTCAATGACCTCCCGGTGACCTCAGTGACCTGTCGGTGACCCGTCAATGACCTCCCGGTGACCTCAGTGATCTGTCGGTGACCCGTCAGTGACCTGCCGGTGACCCGCCAGTGACCTCAGTGACCTGTCGGTGACCTGCCGGTGACCCGTCAGTGACCTCAGTGACCTGTCGGTGACCTGCCGGTGACCCGCCAGCGACCTCAGTGACCTGTCGGTGACCCGTCAGTGACCTGCCGGTGACCTCAGTGACCTGCCGGTGACCTGTCGGTGACCCGCCAGCGACCTCAGTGACCTGCCGGTGACCCGCCAGCGACCTCAGTGACCTGCCGGTGACCCGTCGGTGACCTCGGTGACCTCAGTAACCTGTCGGTCACCTGTCAGTGACCTGCCGGTGACCTCAGTGACCTCAGTAACCTGTCGGTCAACTGCCGGTGACCTCAGTGACCTGCCAGTGACCTGCCGGTGACCTTAGTGACCTGTCGGTCACCTGCCGGTGACCTCAGTGACCTCTCTGACGGCTCGTCTCCTCCCTGCAGACATCAACTTGGCCGCTGAGCCGAAGCCTCACAGGCCAAAGACGGTGAAACGGTCTGCAGGAGACATGTACAGGTCTGGAGCTGCTCTTCATCGTCATCTTCATCTTCATCTTCATCTTCATCTTCGCAATGTCCAATCTCTCCATGGTGTCTTTCCACAGCTCCTCCTTTGACTTGGACTATGACTTCCAAAGAGATTACTATGACAGGTGAGCGGCCGTCTCTTCATTCCTCACCTGTACTAGTGTCATTGTGTTGATGTCAGTGAGCTTGATTCCACTGCTGAAGCACACCACTGCCCTGGACAGTTTGATTAGAACGTCTCGTGACCAGCTCGGAGGTGTTTCAGCAGTAGACCTGCTCACCGCCGCTACATGAGTCTGAAATGAAGACAGACTAAAATCACCTTCTGCACATTAACATGTACGACTTACTTGTTTGTTTTTATTTTTATTTGATTATTTATTTCATTCATTTAAAACGACGCAACAGCAGCATTTCATATGAATGAAAAGGAGCAGAAAGAAGTCAAACTTCTAGTGTCTGCCTCTTACCAACACTAAATCATTTACAGTCCAGTTCATTCACATGCAGCGTCTTTTTCCAAAACATTAAACACAAAATAAATCAATGAGGTTGATCTGCTGCTCCACAGTGTCGTATTTCTGTAACATTGATGATTTGACACGTTTCTTAAACACATCAATGGATTTAGAAGTTGTAATTTTACAATCAAGACGCTTCCACAGACCGACTCCTTCCATTAGAAGCATTTTTCCATTGAAACCTGAGTTTTGTAAAAACCTCAGTTCCTTTCAGTTCAGATCTACTTTTTCTCTCTCGGCCAATCTGTTTTGCAATTTGTTCAGTAAAATGTCCAGATGAGCTTTAAACGTAGTTTTTAGAAGGTTCTACTCCACTAAATCTTTAAATGTCAGTGTTTCTAGTGGTCTAACTGAAGGATGAGCGTGGTCTCTGTAAACACTTCCACTAGCGACGCTAATCGCTCTTTTCTGTAGAAGAAGAATTGGATCCATGTGTTTTACATGCCAGGAACCAATCAGCGGTGTCACGTGACTCTCTCCCATGCCAGGATGTACTCCTACCAGCCCCGGGCCCCTCCCCCACCCCCGCCACTGTCCCGGGCCGCCGTCCCCTCAAAGCGTCCCCGGGTCAGTGTGAGCGGCGGGGCGAGCCGGAGAACCAAGACCAGCTTCTCCTCGTCCTCCCGGAGCAGCCAGAGGACTTCACGCACCAGTAGGCCCAGCAGGGACCCCGCCACACTGCAGTGTCAGCACCCCCCCCCAGCCCTCCTCCAGGCTGAACTGTGTTGTCCCCCAGTGAAGGCCGACGACGTCCAGACCGTGAAGCGGGAGCTGACCACCATCAAGCACAAGGTGGACTTCCTGCTGGAGAGCCTGGAGCGCATGGAGAAGGAGCACAGCAGGAAGCCAGGTAGCGCTCTACGCCATTAACGGGAAGTCAGTGTGTTCATCGCTGCAGAGCTCCTCCACTGCCCAGGTGGCGCTGGAGAGCCATTCGGAAACTTTTGTCTATTTCCCCCCCGTGTTACCAGATTTTCCACCGGATTCTATTTGTGTGACATTTTATAAGCGCATTTGTTTTGTCAGGAGAATAATAATAATAATAATAATAATAATAATAATCTGAGCAGTTTGACTTTCTTTTTCTGTCTCTATTTAATTAAAAATCAACTTTGTTCCATGTCATGATGGTTCAGGAGACAAAAGACCGGAGTGCCTCAGGATGGTTGAAATACACCTTCCTGCTGTTCCTCTGGGAGAAATGAACCCAGAGCTTCCCGGCTTGCAATTAATTAACTCACACACACACACACACACACACACACACACACACACAGTAAAGCCTGCTGGCCAACAGATTCCTGAGCGTCTCTCAGCATCTCTTTGAATTAAACTCAACATTTGACCGTCAAGTCAAACTGCTTCTGTCTTTGTTTCTGAAACCAAAGTGGTGTTTCAGCTGAAGCTTGACGTCCACATGCCGGAACAACTTGTAGTTGGTGTCAGTGAGCTGAAGACGAAGACGAAGACGCCCCACTGGTCCCACTGGTTCAACACTCTTCGTATTTTTTCACAGACCTGAAAATTGGAAAAGCAGAACCGGGGGAGGTGTCTCCCCTGCACTCGTCTACCTCCAGCAAGAAGGACGAGGGTCTGAAACGGGAGAGGGGAGGCCAGGAACTGAATGAGTCTGACGAAGATGAGGAGGAGGAGGAGGAGGAGGAGGAGGAGGAGGAGGAGGAGGGAGATCTGGAGGATGAAGATGAGGTGAGGCGTGAGCGTTATTAAGCCAATTGTTGTTGAAGTTTGAGTAAATGTTCAGTTGTTTATCCACTTCTGTCGCTGCTCAGATGAAAAGTAGAGGAAGAGATGAAGAGGAGGAGGAAGGAGAGCAGGAGGAAGGAGAGGAAGATGGAGACAGTGCCAGTGGAGTCCTGAACATGACATGATCTGTTTGTCCACGCCAGGCTTCTTGTAGTTGTCACTCCTCTCATACTCGCGTTTCTTTGCTAGTTTTATTATTCTACCCTTTTTTTCTTCTTCTTTTTTTTTTAGCATTTGTAATTTTTCTGCTGCTGGATGAAGGGCCACGCGTTATTTTCTGATCCCAGAAAACCAAAACGAGCAACGTATTTGTATTTGTCCAAACTCTGATTTAATGACACCCGTCAGGATTAAAGGTTTATGTGCACGGGGGCAGAGATGCACCCAGGTGGCGTGAATCAACATTTCACTGCAGCCAAACGTTGAACAGGCAGAAGATTGGGACTTATTTGAGTTCAGCTCCTGCGCTGCCGCCTCCTGGCCAGCAGGGGGAAGAGTTTCTCCACGAAAACATCACATTGACCCATTTGTGGTTGCTCCCAGAAAATCAGCACTTGTGTTTGTCAGACGGTTCCCAGACTTGCGTCAACCCTCAGACGAAACCCTCATTGGTCTACGGAGATCTGTGTTTGTTGTAGAGGCGCTAACGACCTTACCTGACCTTGACTTGTAATGCAGTGGTACAGTGTGGCTCTGTTTTCTGTTCTGTTTCCTTGGATCACTGGTGAAAATGAATAAACATGTTTTCCAAGTCTGAGCCTCTGTCGGCCCTTTGCACCAAGATAATCGGCACATTCATCTTCGTTTGACGTCGAGCTGGAGCCCAAATCTGAATGTGTGATTGAATCATTATGGTCTGGGTGGATGAACGAGGATGCAAATGAAATATATGTTGAGTGATGGTGGAGGAGGAGGTGGGGGGGGGGGGGCAGAGAGAGAAAGCTCCTGGGACAGACAGGACCAGGATCCAGTCTCCCTTACATTTTCTTTATGATAATTATTAAAATGTAGAAAGACAGAAATGAACCATAGAGCTCGTTCAGACCCTGGGTTTTGTACTGCAACGTCTCGTCATGAGAGTTCATGTGAGGTTTTGACCGTCGTGCCTTGAACTGCTAATCATGGCGGTATCACAGCAATGCCATAGCATAGCATAGCATAGCATAGCATCCTTTGTGCACATGAAAAATAAAAAAGAATGGTGGAGCCGTCGACAAACATCCAGGCCACAGAGATCAGAGATTTCAAATGAAATACAAGGATTTGTGAATCACGTTGGGTTCACAATTCATACAAGTCTCGTTAGCGATCAGTGGCTAGCGGTTAGCAGCTAATTTAACCCAGGCGGCTTTACTGATAGGGGTCTCAAACTCCGGTCCTGGAGGGCCGCAGCCCTGCATGTTCTCCAGGTCTCCCTCCGCTGAACGTCCCGATGCTTCATCACCACGTTCAGCACAAAGCCACATAACCAGCTGCTCATTGCACTCAGCTGTGAGGAAGCAGGGAGACATGGAAAACATGCAGGGCTGCGGCCCTCGAGGACCGGAGTTTAAGACTCCTGCTTCACAATATGAACCTCCTGTGTTGACGGAAACACAGCAGCACAATGAAAAGCTCCTGTTTTGAGGTGCAGCCTGCCAGTGGGCAGTCCTGGTTTGAACTAACAGCCCAACAGAAAACACTGATTTACTGGTTTTCCTGGCCAGTGGCTGCCGGACCTTCTCACATCTGGGACCTCATGTCAAAGTCTGGGTGGGGTTGTGCTTTCACACAGCCAAGATAGTTAGTGATAAAAAAAACTATCAATAACCCAGCTTCCTTATTAATACAGTGCTGGACGTCTGGAGGCCTCGTGGCCTTGTTAATGGACGAAGAGGAATGCTTCCAGGATCAAGGCTGTCTTCATGGGGAGGGTGATCAACGAGGGGACAATAAGCAGGCAGAGCGGGGGGGGACGATGGGTGGGTGGGTGGAGAAGGGAGGGATGGATGAACAGGCCACAGAGGAGTGGAGACAGATGGAGGAGTAGCGAACAGATGGAGGAGGAAAGGCAGGAGACCAGGAAACGTACTGTGGTTAGTATGAAGAGTGTGTGTGACAGTGGTTCAACATACTGCTGTGTGTGTGTGTGTACGTGTGTGTGTGTGCGTGTGTGCGTGCATGCGTGCGCGTGCGTGTGTGTGTTTCAGGTTGTTACAGCTTTACATTCCATTAAATTGCTATACGGCTATATATTCCAGCTCTATATTCCATTAAATTGCTCTATATTCCAGTTCTAGATTCCATTAAATGGCTCTATATTACAGTTCTATATTCCATTAAATGGCTATATATTCCAGCTCTATATTCCATTAAATGGCTCTATATTCCAGCTCTATACTCCATTAAATGGCTATATATTCCAGCTCTATACTCCATTAAATGGCTATATGCTCCAGCTCTATATTCCATTAAATGGCTATATATTCCAGCTCTATACTCCATTAAATGGCTATATGCTCCAGCTCTATACTCCATTAAATGGCTATATATTCCAGCTCTATACTCCATTAAATGGCTATATATTCCAGCTCTATACTCCATTAAATGGCTATATATTCCAGCTCTATACTCCATTAAATGGCTATATATTCCAGCTCTATACTCCATTAAATGGCTATATGCTCCAGCTCTATACTCCATTAAATGGCTCTATATTCCAGCTCTATACTCCATTAAATGGCTCTATATTCCAGCTCTATACTCCATTAAATGGCTCTATATTCCAGCTCTATACTCCATTAAATTGCTATATATTCCAGCTCTATACTCCATTAAATGGCTCTATATTTCAGCTCTATATTCCATTAAATTGCTATATATTCCAGCTCTATACTCCATTAAATGGCTCTATATTACAGCTCTATACTCCATTAAATGGCTATATATTTCAGCTCTATACTCCATTAAATGGCTCTATATTACAGCTCTATACTCCATCAAATGGCTATATATTCCAGCTCTATACTCCATTAAATGGCTATATATTCCAGCTCTATACTCCATTAAATGGCTATATATTCCAGCTCTATACTCCATTAAATTGGTATATATTCCAGCTCTATACTCCATTAAATGGCTATATATTCCAGCTCTATACTCCATTAAATGGCTATATATTCCAGCTCTATACTCCATTAAATGGCTCTATATTCCAGCTCTATATTCCATTAAATTGCTATATATTCCAGCTCTATACTCCATTAAATGGCTATATATTCCAGCTCTATACTCCATTAAATGGCTATATATTCCAGCTCTATACTCCATTAAATGGCTATATATTCCAGCTCTATACTCCATTAAATGGCTATATGCTCCAGCTCTATATTCCATTAAATGGCTATATATTCCAGCTCTATACTCCATTAAATGGCTATATGCTCCAGCTCTATACTCCATTAAATGGCTATATATTCCAGCTCTATACTCCATTAAATGGCTATATATTCCAGCTCTATATTCCATTAAATGGCTATATATTCCAGCTCTATATTCCATCAAATGGCTCTATATTCCAGCTCTATACTCCATTAAATTGGTATATATTCCAGCTCTATACTCCATTAAATGGCTATATGCTCCAGCTCTATATTCCATTAAATGGCTATATATTCCAGCTCTATACTCCATTAAATGGCTATATGCTCCAGCTCTATACTCCATTAAATGGCTATATATTCCAGCTCTATACTCCATTAAATGGCTATATATTCCAGCTCTATACTCCATTAAATGGCTATGTATTCCAGCTCTATACTCCATTAAATGGCTATATATTCCAGCTCTATATTCCATTAAATGGCTATATATTCCAGCTCTATATTCCATTAAATGGCTCTATATTCCAGCTCTATACTCCATTAAATGGCTCTATATTCCAGCTCTATACTCCATTAAATGGCTCTATATTCCAGCTCTATACTCCATTAAATTGCTATATATTCCAGCTCTATACTCCATTAAATGGCTCTATATTCCAGCTCTATATTCCATTAAATTGCTATATATTCCAGCTCTATACTCCATTAAATGGCTCTATATTACAGCTCTATACTCCATTAAATGGCTATATATTTCAGCTCTATACTCCATTAAATGGCTCTATATTACAGCTCTATACTCCATCAAATGGCTATATATTCCAGCTCTATACTCCATTAAATGGCTATATATTCCAGCTCTATACTCCATTAAATGGCTATATATTCCAGCTCTATACTCCATTAAATTGCTATATATTCCAGCTCTATACTCCATTAAATGGCTATATATTCCAGCTCTATACTCCATTAAATTGCTATATATTCCAGCTCTATACTCCATTAAATGGCTCTATATTCCAGCTCTATACTCCATTAAATGGCTATATATTCCAGCTCTATACTCCATTAAATGGCTCTATATTCCAGCTCTATATTCCATTAAATTGCTATATATTCCAGCTCTATACTCCATTAAATGGCTCTATATTCCAGCTCTATACTCCATTAAATGGCTCTATATTCCAGCTCTATACTCCATTAAATGGCTCTATATTCCAGCTCTATACTCCATTAAATGGCTCTATATTCCAGCTCTATATTCAATTAAATGGCTATATATTCCAGCTCTATACTCCATTAAATGGCTCTATATTCCAGCTCTATACTCCATTAAATGGCTATATATTCCAGCTCTATACTCCATTAAATGGCTATATATTCCAGCTCTATACTCCATTAAATGGCTCTATATTACAGCTCTATATTCCATTAAATGGCTCTATATTCCAGCTCTATACTCCATTAAATGGCTATATATTCCAGCTCTATACTCCATTAAATGGCTCTATATTCCAGCTCTATATTCCATTAGATGGCTATATATTCCAGCTCTATACTCCATTAGATGGCTATATATTCCAGCTCTATACTCCATTAGATGGCTATATATTCCAGCTCTATACTCCATTAGATGGCTATATATTCCAGCTCTATACTCCATTAGATGGCTATATATTCCAGCTCTATACTCCATTAAATGGCTATATATTCCAGCTCTATACTCCATTAAATGGCTATATATTCCAGCTCTATACTCCATTAAATGGCTATATATTCCAGCTCTATATTCCATTAAATTGCTATATATTCCAGCTCTATACTCCATTAAATGGCTATATATTCCAGCTCTATACTCCATTAAATGGCTCTATATTCCAGCTCTATATTCCATTAAATGGCTATATATTCCAGCTCTATACTCCATTAAATGGCTCTATATTCCAGCTCTATATTCCATTAAATTGCTATATATTCCAGCTCTATACTCCATTAAATGGCTATATATTCCAGCTCTATACTCCATTAAATGGCTCTATATTCCAGCTCTATACTCCATTAAATTGCTATATATTCCAGCTCTATACTCCATTAAATGGCTCTATATTCCAGCTCTATATTCCATTAAATTGCTATATATTCCAGCTCTATACTCCATTAAATGGCTCTATATTCCAGCTCTATATTCCATTAAATGGCTATATATTCCAGCTCTATACTCCATTAAATGGCTCTATATTCCAGCTCTATACTCCATTAAATGGCTATATATTCCAGCTCTATATTCCATTAAATTGCTATATATTCCAGCTCTATACTCCATTAAATGGCTCTATATTCCAGCTCTATATTCCATTAAATGGCTATATATTCCAGCTCTATACTCCATTAAATGGCTCTATATTCCAGCTCTATACTCCATTAAATGGCTATATATTCCAGCTCTATACTCCATTAAATGGCTCTATATTACAGCTCTATATTCCATTAAATGGCTCTATATTCCAGCTCTATACCCCATTAAATGGCTATATATTCCAGCTCTATACTCCATTAAATGGCTATATATTCCAGCTCTATACTCCATTAAATGGCTATATATTCCAGCTCTATATTCCATTAAATTGCTATATATTCCAGCTCTATACTCCATTAAATGGCTATATATTCCAGCTCTATACTCCATTAAATGGCTCTATATTCCAGCTCTATATTCCATTAAATGGCTATATATTCCAGCTCTATACTCCATTAAATGGCTCTATATTCCAGCTCTATATTCCATTAAATGGCTATATATTCCAGCTCTATACTCCATTAAATGGCTATATATTCCAGCTCTATACTCCATTAAATGGCTCTATATTCCAGCTCTATACTCCATTAAATTGCTATATATTCCAGCTCTATACTCCATTAAATGGCTCTATATTCCAGCTCTATATTCCATTAAATGGCTATATATTCCAGCTCTATACTCCATTAAATGGCTCTATATTCCAGCTCTATACTCCATTAAATGGCTATATATTCCAGCTCTATACTCCATTCAATGGCTCTATATTACAGCTCTATATTCCATTAAATGGCTCTATATTCCAGCTCTATACCCCATTAAATGGCTATATATTCCAGCTCTATACTCCATTAAATGGCTATATATTCCAGCTCTATACTCCATTAAATTGCTATATATTCCAGCTCTATACTCCATTAAATGGCTCTATATTCCAGCTCTATATTCCATTAAATTGCTATATATTCCAGCTCTATACTCCATTAAATGGCTCTATATTCCAGCTCTAATTCCATTAAATGGCTATATATTCCAGCTCTATACTCCATTAAATGGCTCTATATTCCAGCTCTATACTCCATTAAATGGCTCTATATTCCAGCTCTATACTCCATTAAATGGCTCTATATTACAGCTCTATATTCCATTAAATGGCTCTATATTCCAGCTCTATACCCCATTAAATGGCTATATATTCCAGCTCTATACTCCATTAAATGGCTATATATTCCAGCTCTATATTCCATTAAATTGCTATATATTCCAGCTCTATACTCCATTAAATGGCTATATATTCCAGCTCTATACTCCATTAAATGGCTCTATATTCCAGCTCTATATTCCATTAAATGGCTATATATTCCAGCTCTATACTCCATTAAATGGCTCTATATTCCAGCTCTATATTCCATTAAATGGCTATATATTCCAGCTCTATACTCCATTAAATGGCTCTATATTCCAGCTCTATACTCCATTAAATGGCTATATATTCCAGCTCTATACTCCATTAAATGGCTCTATATTCCAGCTCTATATTCCAATAAATGGCTCTATATTCCAGCTCTATACTCCATTAAATGGCTATATATTCCAGCTCTATACTCCATTAAATGGCTCTATATTCCAGCTCTATACTCCATTAAATTGCTATATATTCCAGCTCTATACTCCATTAAATGGCTCTATATTCCAGCTCTATATTCCATTAAATTGCTATATATTCCAGCTCTATACTCCATTAAATGGCTCTATATTCCAGCTCTATATTCCATTAAATGGCTATATATTCCAGCTCTATACTCCATTAAATGGCTCTATATTCCAGCTCTATACTCCATTAAATGGCTATATATTCCAGCTCTATACTCCATTAAATGGCTCTATATTACAGCTCTATATTCCATTAAATGGCTCTATATTCCAGCTCTATACTCCATTAAATGGCTATATATTCCAGCTCTATACTCCGTTAAATGGCTATATATTCCAGCTCTATACTCCATTAAATGGCTCTATATTCCAGCTCTATATTCCATTAAATGGCTCTATATTACAGCTCTATACTCCATTAAATGGCTATATATTCCAGCTCTATATTCCATTAAATGGCTCTATATTACAGTTCTATATTCCATTAAATGGCTCTATATTACAGTTAGCTTACCATCGACATGTGATACAAAAAGCCCCATGTTGAGTTCACTTCCTGCCTCACAGCTCCTGGTTTCACAACAGGCCTGTTGAAACACTGCTGCCGTTGTGTTCTTGTGAAGACGCCATGAATCCACACAGCTGCAGTGAAGAGGCTCCTCCTCACTTCAGCACTGGTCGTGTCTGAATGTCGTGTCTTTGTGCAGAACTTCAAACCAACTGGAAGTTAAAGCAGAACTTTGCAGAAGATCGTCTGTATTAAACTTCATCAAGTAAAGACGGCAACACATCATGAGGCTGTCATGAGTCACCGGGACGAGGGGAAGCGTTGTCGAAGTGGAGAGCGGGGAGTACACTGCAAATGTTGTAGTGTCTATGCCAGGCCCACAGGTGGCGCTGTAGTGTTGCCATAGTAACACACAGAAGACAGAGAAGAGAAGGAACATTCAGAAACAGACGAATGAACAAACATCTATTATAAACCAATCCCACCAGGAGCTTCAGCCGTTGTTGGTGTTCATCATGAGGCAGAGGGTCAAGGGTCGTCGGTCCAGAGGTGGGGAGACATGTGGAGACATGAAGACGTGTGGTCAGTCCCTCCCTCTGCAACAGGGTCCGTGACAACGGGGTCCGGGACATCTGGGTCCGGGACGTCGGGGTCCGGGACATCTGGGTCCGGGACGTTGGGGTCCGGGACTTCGGGGTCCAGGACAACGGGGTCCGGGACATCGGGGTCCAGGACAGACCACCAGGGTCCCCGACATCTTCTCCTACGTCACCCTCAGCAATGTCCCTTCCTGTCCCTTCCTGTCCCCCTGAGTGTGACTGTCAAACACCCAACTGTCCTACAGTGAAGGTTGCAGACCACACAAGCAGTGGTGGGACACAGTCTCACCTCCCTTCAGACTGTCTCACCTCCCCTCAGACTGTCTCACCTCCCCTCAGACTGTCTCACCTCCCTTCAGACTGTCTCACCTCCCTCAGACTGTCTCACCTCCCTTCAGACTGTCTCACCTCCCTTCAGACTGTCTCACCTCCCTCAGACCGTCTCACCTCCCTTCAGACTGTCTCACCTCCCTTCAGACTGTCTCACCTCCCTCAGACCGTCTCACCTCCCCTCAGACTGTCTCACCTCCCTTCAGACTGTCTCACCTCCCTTCAGACTGTCTCACCTCCCCTCAGACTGTCTCACCTCCCTTCAGACTGTCTCACCTCCCTCAGACTGTCTCACCTCCCTTCAGACTGTCTCACCTCCCTCAGACTGTCTCACCTCCCTCAGACCGTCTCACCTCCCCTCAGACTGTCTCACCTCCCTTCAGACTGTCTCACCTCCCTTCAGACCGTCTCACCTCCCTTCAGACTGTCTCACCTCCCTCAAACTGTCTCACCTCCCTCAGACCGTCTCACCTCCCCTCAGACTGTCTCACCTCCCTTCAGACTGTCTCACCTCCCTTCAGACTGTCTCACCTCCCCTCAGACTGTCTCACCTCCCTTCAGACTGTCTCACCTCCCCTCAGACTGTCTCACCTCCCTTCAGACTGTCTCACCTCCCTCAGACCGTCTCACCTCCCTTCAGACTGTCTCACCTCCCTCAGACAGTCTCACCTCCCTTCAGACTGTCTCACCTCCCTCAGACTGTCTCACCTCCCTTCAGACCGTCTCACCTCCCTTCAGACTGTCTCACCTCCCTCAGACTGTCTCACCTCCCTCAGACTGTCTCACCTCCCTCAGACTGTCTCACCTCCCTTCAGACTGTCTCACCTCCCTTCAGACCGTCTCACCTCCCCTCAGACCGTCTCACCTCCCTTCAGACCGTCTCACCTCCCCTCAGACCGTCTCACCTCCCTCAGACCGTCTCACCTCCCTTCAGACCGTCTCACCTCCCTTCAGACTGTCTCACCTCTCCTCAGACTGTCTCACCTCCCTTCAGACCGTCTCACCTCCCCTCAGACCGTCTCACCTCCCTTCAGACCGTCTCACCTCCCCTCAGACCGTCTCACCTCCCCTCAGACCGTCTCACCTCCCTTCAGACCGTCTCACCTCCCCTCAGACCGTCTCACCTCCCCTCAGACTGTCTCACCTCCCTTCAGACTGTCTCACCTCCCTCAGACCGTCTCACCTCCCTCAGACTGTCTCACCTCCCTTCAGACCGTCTCACCTCCCTCAGACTGTCTCACCTCCCTCAGACTGTCTCACCTCCCTCAGACCGTCTCACCTCCCCTCAGACCGTCTCACCTCCCTTCAGACTGTCTCACCTCCCCTCAGTAAGGAAGTAAGGAAGCTGCAGGGCAGCTAGAGTGTAAGGAGGCTGCAGGGCAGTAAGGAAGTTGCAAGGCAGCTAGAGTGTAAGGAGGCTGCAGGGCAGCAGGGTAGCAAGGAGGCTGTAGGGCAGCAAGAGTGTAAGGAGGCTGCAGGGCAGCAAGAATGTAAGGAGGCTGCAGGGCAGCAAGGAGGCTGCAGGTCAGCTAGAGTGTAAGGAGGCTGCAGGGCAGCAAGAGTGTAAGGAGGCTGCAGGGCAGCAAAAATGTAAGGAGGCTGCAGGGCAGCAAGGAGGCTGCAGGTCAGCTAGAGTGTAAGGAGGCTGCAGGGCAGTAATGCAGTAAGGAGGCTGCAGGGCAGTAAGGAAGCTGCAGGGCAGCTAGAGTGTAAGGAGGCTGCAGGGCAGCAGGGTAGCAAGGAGGCTGTAGGGCAGCAAGAGTGTAAGGAGGCTGCAGGGCAGCAAGAATGTAAGGAGGCTGCAGGGCAGCAGAGCAGTAAGGAGGCTGCAGGGCAGTAAGGACGCTGCAGGGCAGCAATGCAGTAAGGAAGCTGCAGGGCAGTACGGAAGCTGCAGGGCAGCTAGAGTGTAAGGAGGCTGCAGGTCAGCTAGAGTGTAAGGAGGCTGCAGGGCAGTAATGCAGTAAGGAGGCTGCAGGGCAGTAAGGAAGCTGCAGGGCAGCTAGAGTGTAAGGAGGCTGCAGGGCAGCAGGGTAGCAAGGGGGCTGTAGGGCAGCAAGAGTGTAAGGAGGCTGCAGGGCAGCAAGAATGTAAGGAGGCTGCAGGGCAGCAGAGCAGTAAGGAGGCTGCAGGGCAGTAAGGACGCTGCAGGGCAGCAATGCAGTAAGGAAGCTGCAGGGCAGTACGGAAGCTGCAGGGCAGCTAGAGTGTAAGGAGGCAGCAGGGCAGTAAGGAAGCTCCAGGTCAGCAAGAGTGTAAGGAGGCTGCAGGGCAGTAAGGAAGCTGCAGGGCAGCTAGAGTGTAAGGAGGCTGCAGGGCAGTGAGGAAGCTGCAGGTCAGCTAGAGTGTAAGGAGGCTGCAGGGCAGTAAGGAAGTTGCAGATCAGCTAGAGTGTAAGGAGGCTGCAGGGCAGTAAGGAAGCTGCAGGGCAGCTAGAGTGTAAGGAGGCTGCAGGGCAGCAGGGTAGCAAGGAGGCTGTAGGGCAGCAAGAGTGTAAGGAGGCTGCAGGGCAGCAAGAATGTAAGGAGGCTGCAGGGCAGCAGAGCAGTAAGGAGGCTGCAGGGCAGTAAGGAGGCTGCAGGGCAGCAAGGAGGCTGCAGGTCAGCTAGAGTGTAAGGAGGCTGCAGGGCAGTAAGGAAGCTGCAGAGCAGCTAGAGTGTAAGGCGGCTGCAGGGCAGCAGGGTCGCAAGGAGGCTGTAGGGCAGCAAGAGTGTAAGGAGGCTGCATTGCAGCAGGGTAGCAAGGAGGCTGTAGGGCAGCAAGAGTGTAAGGAGGCTGCAGGGCAGCAATAATGTAAGGAGGCTGCAGGGCAGCAGAGCAGTAAGGAGGCTGCAGGGCAGTAAGGAGGCTGCAGGGCAGCAATGCAGTAAGGAAGCTGCAGGGCAGTATGGAAGCTGCAGGGCAGCTAGAGTGTAAGGAGGCAGCAGGGCAGTAAGGAAGCTCCAGGTCAGCAAGAGTGTAAGAAGGCTGCAGGGCAGTAAGGAAGCTGCAGGGCAGCTAGAGTGTAAGGAGGCTGCAGGGCAGTGAGGAAGCTGCAGGTCAGCTAGAGTGTAAGGAGGCTGCAGGGCAGTAAGGAAGTTGCAGATCAGCTAGAGTGTAAGGAGGCTGCAGGGCAGTAAGGAAGCTGCAGGGCAGCTAGAGTGTAAGGAGGCTGCAGGGCAGCAGGGTAGTAAGGAGGCTGCAGGGCAGCAGAGCAGTAAGGAGGCTGCAGGGCAGTAAGGAGGCTGCAGGGCAGCAAGGAGGCTGCAGGTCAGCTAGAGTGTAAGGAGGCTGCAGGGCAGTAAGGAAGCTGCAGAGCAGCTAGAGTGTAAGGCGGCTGCAGGGTCGCAAGGAGGCTGTAGGGCAGCAAGAGTGTAAGGAGGCTGCAGGGCAGCAGGGTAGCAAGGAGGCTGTAGGGCAGCAAGAGTGTAAGGAGGCTGCAGGGCAGCAATAATGTAAGGAGGCTGCAGGGCAGCAGAGCAGTAAGGAGGCTGCAGGGCAGTAAGGAGGCTGCAGGGCAGCAATGCAGTAAGGAAGCTGCAGGGCAGTATGGAAGCTGCAGGGCAGCTAGAGTGTAAGGAGGCAGCAGGGCAGTAAGGAAGCTCCAGGTCAGCAAGAGTGTAAGGAGGCTGCAGGGCAGTAAGGAAGTTGCAGGGCAGCTAGAGTGTAAGGAGGCTGCAGGGCAGTAAGGAAGCTGCAGGTCAGCTAGAGTGTAAGGAGGCTGTAGGGCAGCAGGGCAGTAAGGAAGTTGTAGGGCAGCAGGGCAGTAAGGAAGCTGCAGGGCAGTAAGGAAGCTGCAGGGAAGCTAGAGTGTAAGGAGGCTGCAGGGCAGTAAGGAAGCTGCAGAGCAGCTAGAGTGTAAGGCGGCTGCAGGGCAGCAGGGTCGCAAGGAGGCTGCAGGGCAGGAGGGCAGTAAGGAAGCTGCAGGGAAGCTAGAGTGTAAGGAGGCTGCAGGGCAGCAGGGCAGTAAGGAAGCTGCAGGGTAGCTAGAGTGTAAGGAGGCTGCAGGGCAGCAGGGCAGTAAGGAAGCTGCAGGGAAGCTAGAGTGTAAGGAGGCTGCAGGGCAGCAGGGCAGTAAGGAAGCTGCAGGGCAGTCAGGAAGCTGCAGGGTAGCTAGAGTGTAAGGAGGCTGTAGGGCAGCAGGGCAGTAAGGAAGTTGTAGGGCAGCAGGGCAGTAAGGAAGCTGCAGGGCAGTAAGGAAGCTGCAGGGAAGCTAGAGTGTAAGGAGGCTGCAGGGCAGTAAGGAAGCTCCAGAGCAGCTAGAGTGTAAGGCGGCTGCAGGGCAGCAGGGTCGCAAGGAGGCTGCAGGGCAGGAGGGCAGTAAGGAAGCTGCAGGGAAGCTAGAGTGTAAGGAGGCTGCAGGGCAGCAGGGCAGTAAGGAAGCTGCAGGGTAGCTAGAGTGTAAGGAGGCTGCAGGGCAGCAGGGCAGTAAGGAAGCTGCAGGGAAGCTAGAGTGTAAGGAGGCTGTAGGGCAGCAGGGCAGTAAGGAAGTTGTAGGGCAGCAGGGCAGTAAGGAAGCTGCAGGGCAGTAAGGAAGCTGCAGGGAAGCTAGAGTGTAAGGAGGCTGCAGGGCAGCAGGGCAGTAAGGAAGCTGCAGGGCAGTAAGGAAGCTGCAGGGAAGCTAGAGTGTAAGGAGGCTGCAGGGCAGCAGGGCAGTAAGGAAGCTGCAGGGCAGTAAGGAAGCTGCAGGGCAGCTAGAGTATAAGGAGGCTGCAGGGCAGCAGGGCAGTAAGGAAGCTGCAGGGCAGTAAGGAAGCTGCAGGGCAGCTAGAGTGTAAGGAGGCTGCAGGGCAGCAGGGCAGTAAGGAAGCTGTAAGGAAAGCAGACCAGCAGACTGAGGAACAGCTTCCCGCTCACTGCCGTCGTCACAACTCACACTGTCACACATTCAACTGTTTATTTATGTGTTTAGAAGTGTAAACACCCTACATATCATTACTATCAGGCCTATTGATACAATACTTCTGTCCATATATTCCTCTACTGGACTCTATTGCATTGTGCTCAGTGTCCAGCTGGTCTCCTGTCCCCAGTCTAGTGTCCACACAGTCCTCACTGATGGAGACGGGCTCCGGCTGCACATGGTTGCAGATGCTGTCCAGTGGTTGTTGGTTTGACTTCCTGCCTCCTGGTTCAGTCGTCCACCTCGGCACTGAGGCGGTCGATGTTCAGAGGACGTCCCCACGGTGCCTTCAGGACACAACACAACACAATCAATCATTAAATATTAACCAACAACTTGAGAGTGATGGCGTCAGGGATTTTTACTTTGGGTAGAAACTTATTGAAGCAGCAGGGACATGGAGGACTTCCAGTCTTCACGTTGGGACATTGCTTGTGGCGTCCATGTTGACACTCCTATAAATGACGTCACGTAAAATCTCAGAAATACTACCATTTGTTTTGTTTGCTTTACTTTGTGTACAGGGTAGAACGTAGAACAGCTCACAGAGGAACCCACCTCAGAACTGAAATCATTAATTAAAAAAAAAAAAAAGTGGTTTGATATAAATAAACTATATTTGAATTAGGACAAAACAAAATGTATGGTAACACTTTATAATAACTATCCGTTATAAGTAGTTAATAAACCATTAATAGCTATTAGTTAATGAGTTATAGATTGCTTGTTGAATTTTTGCTAGCAGTTTATTAAGGATTTATAACTGCCTTATAGATTGGTAATAGATCATTTAAAGCTGTATTCCCCAAAATTACATGTTAACTGTATGTTAATGATTTATAACTATACCTTGTAAACTAGTAATAAATCATGAATAAGCCATTAGTAAACTACTTACTAATGACTTGTTAAGTATCAGTTAATACTTTATATACATTATTAGGATGTTATTCTAAAGTTGCAACTATTCCTCATTTACTAACAGTTAGTAAATGAGGAAAAACCATCTTGACCTCTCTGTGTGTCTCTTTTTCACATAATAATCATCTAACTTTTACTAATTGGATGACTAATATCCAGCCTTGACATATTTTCATTTCATTTCATTTCATTTTATTTATTCTTTTTTCAAGGTAATGCAACCTAAAATAAAGCAACAATCCAACAAAAAACAAACAAACAATACATTCCATGAAAAGAAGAACAGGAGTTGGATGAAGAAAAAAAATCTTATAAACTCCAACCCCATTCTTGAAGAAAAACGTACAAACTAGATGGCCTAACCGATGTAAAAAACAGCAACAACAAAAAAACAACAATTACATATACACATACATACACATACACATATACACACATATACACACATATACACACAATACACACATATACATACACATACACACGCAAAAACCAGATGTAATCAACTTTCGATTTTAACTTTTTATTTTTTTATTTTTATCATTATTATTACTATTATTATTAATGATTGTTTGCTAAAACAACAGTGATGCAATGGTGACAACAGTGGCAATGGAAACAACGACAAGGCCACCAGACCACACAACGAACACCCACACACGCACACAGGCAGGCATGCACGGGCACACACAGGCACACACACAGCACACACACAAAAAGAAGAAGAGGATGTATGGATGTATATGTGATGAGCCCTATGCTGTGTATTGCATTAAAAAACAAGGTTTGAGTGGGCATCTGTCGAAAGATGTTCACCCTCTCACAGCTGCCCAGCACCTGCTTGTCCTACATTTGTGATTGACTGTGTGATGCCCTAAAATAGGTGGTGTGTTTAAAAAAGAGACAGGAGTTAGCAGAAGTCCAGAGGTGCTACGCCCCAGACATTCCCCCACTCCTGCTTACCCTATACTGAGGAGGATGTGTATGTTCGTGATGAGCCCTATGCTGTATGGTGTGTTAAAAAAGCGAGGTTTGTGTGGGCAGATGTTGACAGATGTATGACCTCCCACAGCTGCCCAGCACCTGCTTACCCTGCACTAAAGAATCTTTAATGATTTTATTATTATTGTTTTTTTTCCTCTTTATTACTTTTTTTTTTTTTAAATATACTTTTGTTTCATATACTGTAAGCATACCCGTATGCACCCATACACACACACCCATACGCATGCATAGGTACACGCCACACAACCAGACAGTCCCGCCACCGCCCCCATCACCACCGCCGCACCACCACATCACCACCGTCATCATCATCATTATTGTTGTAAATTTTAACGTTTTTCACATTCGTCTCTGTACAAGTTAAGTGTCCTCTGTTTATACTTATATTTAAATTGAAGAATATTTGAACAACATTTTAGATCATTTTCTAGAGAGTTCCACTGTATCACACCAGATACTGAAACACACATTTGTTTAAGGGTTTTTCCTGCGAAAGGTTGTTTAAAGTCATTATTTCTTCTGCTTGTCTCACTGTTTACTGTAAAAAGCGCTTGCAGTCCATGCGGTAACAGGCAGTGTTTTGCCTTGTGAACAACTAATAAAGTTTGTAAAGAAACCAAGTCCTTCAATTTGAGTAGTCCTGACCTCAGAAACAGTTCTGTAGTATGTTCCCTTGGAGCAACTCCATTAATTATTCTTATAGCCCTTTTTTGTAAAATAAATAAGGGCATTAAATTTGTAACATAACAATTTCCCCATACCTCCAAACCATACATTAAGTATGGCAAAATAAAGGAGCAATATAGGATTCTCATTGCCTTATAATTCAACATAAATTTTACTTTACTCAAAACTGCAATGTTTTTACAAATTTTATTTCTTACGTATATATTTAGAATTCAGAATATTTAGATTCTGCTTTGACAGCAAAAAGTCATATTCTTTAGAATATGACCAATACTTGCTTTTTATTAGTCGAAACAGCATTTTGACCGAAAACAACAGAAAAAGAAGCAAAAGCTAACTAACTGTACACAAGAAGAGGCTCATTTTAATTTGGGAGCTGTGTCGTTTCCTGTATAAAATTATAGGGCAATTACTTTTCTACATTTAAGTTATTTGTATTACATTCAGGCAGTCAACAATTAAAATATAAATTAAACCGCTGCTGAAGCTGAAGGATCAACAGAAAATATTAATCCAGACTCATTCAGATACTCAAAAGCTCTTCTTCTCTTGTGGCTGCGCTTGGTGGCACCAACACAGACTGTATGTAGAGTCTGGAGCTGCAGACGATTCTGTACGTAGCATTCTGTACGTAAGATTCCGTACGTAGCATTCTGTACGTAGGATTCTGTACGTAGCATTCTGTACATAAGATTCCGTACGTAGGATTCTGTACGTAGGATTCTGTACATAGGATTCTGTACGTAGGATTCCGTACGTAGCATTCTGTACGTAGGATTCTGTACGGTAGATTCTGTACGTAAGATTCTGTACGTAGGATTCTGTACGTAGGATTCTGTACAGTAGATTCTGTACGGAAGATTCTGTACGTAGGATTCTGTACGTAGGATTCTGTACGTAGGATTCCGTACATAGGATTCTGTACTGCTGTGTGTGTGTGTGTGTGTGTGTGTGTGTGTGTGTGTGTGTGTGTGTGTGTGTGTGTGTGTGTGTGTGTGTGTGTGAGAGAGAGAGAGAGAGACAAGGTAGCGTGAAAACAGAGAGAGAGTATTTAAAGGGTGGAGGATGTGCAGATGAAAGGGTGGAGGTATGGAAACATGAGATGAAAGCGTGTGGATTTATGGGATGTAGGACGAGAGCGTAGAGAAGAGATGAGAGATGGAGAGATGGAGAGCAGGAAACAGAGAGAGAGAAAACACAAGGTTGAGGAGGAGCCAATGTTTTCTGAACGTTCCCTCAGGGACAAGATGAAGCAGGACACAAAACAGCTTGAAGCAACGTTCTTCCTCTTGTCCTCCAATTCCTCCTCCTCATCCTCCTCTTGTCCTCCAATTCCTCCTCCTCCTCATCATCCTCCTCCTCATCCTCCTCTTGTCCTCCAATTCCTCCTCATCCTCCTCCTCCTCCTCTTGTCCTCCAATTCCTCCTCCTCATCCTCCTCTTGTCCTCCAATTCCTCCTCCTCATCCTCCTCCTCCTCTTGTCCTCCAATTCCTCCTCCTCCTCATCCTCCTCCTCCTCTTGTCCTCCAATTCCTCCTCCTCCTCCTCCTCCTCCTCCTCCTCTTGTCCTCCAATTCATCGTCCTCCTCCTCCTCCTCCTCCTCCTCCTCCTCCTCCTCCAATTCCTCCTCCTCCTCCTCTTGTCCTCCAATTCCTCCTCCTCCTCCTCCTCCTCATCCTCCTCTTGTCCTCCAATTCCTCCTCTTGTCCTCCAATTCCTCCTCTTGTCTTCCAATTCCTCCTCATCCTCCTCATCCTCCTCCTCCTCATCCTCCTCATCCTCCTCCTCCTCATCCTCCTCCTCCTCTTGTCCTCCAATTCCTCCTCCTCCTCCTCTTGTCCTCCAATTCCTCCTCCTCCTCCTCCTCCACCTCCTCCTCCTCCTCCAATTCCTCCTCCTCCTCCTCCTCCTCCTCTTGTCCTCCAATTCCTCCTCATCCTCCTCTTGTCCTCCAATTCCTCCTCATCCTCCTCATCCTCCTCATCCTCCTCATCCTCCTCATCCTCCTCATCCTCCTCATCCTCCTCCTCTTGTCCTCCAATTCCTCCTCCTCATCCTCCTCTTGTCCTCCAATTCCTCCTCATCCTCCTCCTCTTGTCCTCCAATTCATCCTCCTCCTCCTCCTCCACCTCCTCATCCTCCTCCTCCACCTCCTCATCCTCCTCCTCATCCTCCTCATCCTCCTCCTCATCCTCCTCTTGTCCTCCAATTCCTCCTCTTGTCCTCCAATTCCTCCTCTTGTCCTCCAATTCCTCCTCCTCCTCCTCCTCCTCCTCTTGTCCTCCAATTCCTCCTCCTCTTGTCCTCCAATTCCTCCTCCTCATCCTCCTCTTGTCCTCCAATTCCTCCTCCTCCTCCTCCTCCTCCTCTTGTCCTCCAATTCCTCCTCCTCTTGTCCTCCAATTCCTCCTCCTCCTCCTCCTCCTCCTTATCCTCCTCCTCCTCCTCCTCCTCCTCATCCTCCTCTTGTCCTCCAATTCCTCCTCCTCCTCTTGTCCTCCAATTCCTCCTCCTCCTCCTCCTCCACCTCCTCCTCCAATCCCTCCTCATCCTCCTCCAGCTCTTCTTCTTCTTCATCGTCTCATTCCCCCTTTTGTGCTCGATGCAATTCCTCATTCTGTCTCATCTATATTCACACCAGCGAGTCACAGGGCAACCAGTGCACAAACACTACAGTGCAACACACACACACACACACACACACACACACACACACACACACACACACACACACACACACACACACACACACACACACACACACACACACACACACACACACACACACACACGCACTGCTTAGCGATGGTTGAGTGATGTGACGGTGGCTGAGATTAGATCCAGCCCTGCAGATGTAATCCTCTCCTGCTCCTCTCTGATAATCTGCTTGTGTTCTGTAACAGACACGCAGAAATCTGCCGACACATCTGTTTTCCACCGTAATACATTTATTCACGTAGCTCCTCCTCTGCCGGGCTGCTGGCTGACGGGCTTATACTCTCATGCCTGTTGAGTAACTTTGACAGAGTTCTTAGCGAGGTAACTCAGTGGAATCTACGATATGGAAGTGAAGCTGTGAGGCCTTTGGTTTCTCGCTTGTAGAACATTGACATTAATCATCACTGTGTAAACAAACTAATTGTGACCAGGCTCTTGAACCAGGAAGATTTATGGGCGCAAATTACAAACAGTTTCTTTCTCTCACATCTGCACACAAGGTTCTCATTGACGGTTGATCGATGTGTCTTAGGGAACATTCCCATCAGCACTGTTTGGTCCGGACGAGAGTTCAGGGAAAGTCCACTTTGTTTGTTCAGGTGTGAACGCTCCTCCGGACTCTGATCTGGATCAAACAAGAGAACTCTGGTCCGCTTGAAAACTGGGGTCTTCATTCTTTTCCAAGTGAACTGAGAACAGTTGTGAGTGCTTCAGGGACAGTCAGTGGACGAGAGGACATGACATAGAGCACAGTGCATTCTGGGTAGTAAACAAACAAAGCTAACAGCGTGAATCCAAACAAGCAGACACGGAAAGAAAAAGTGGGACGATATCTTGTGGGGAGACGTGGGGTAGTGGGGAAGGCGCTCATTGACATCTGATCCGAAGACGATATGTCGCTGGTGGCTACCCATTAGCGACTAGCTACCCATTAGCCGCTAGCTAATTATCTCCTGCAGGTCCCAGCCAGGGATTTCTACTTTTGGTCCGGACCAATCAATGAGCCAGGTTTGCACTTCGTCAGGCTTTTCATTCTCTCTGGTCAGTGTTTGTTCAGGGCGATGTCGCCCACAACCCAGCAGCTGTTGTAACTGCATGACGTTGTCAAGGTGGTTTGTCCGTCTCTCAGAAGTGCCGCGTGAAAGCAAACCCATCCACATCAAGGTATGAGACATTTCAGCGCCCACTCCAATCCAACCCCGTCCCGGACTGTGTGAAAGCACCCTGAAAGTCCCTCTGCTCTTTGTTCTGGGATGGAATGGATGGTGTGGCAGTGGTTAGCAATACCGCCTCATGGCGACAAGGTTGTCGGTTCAAGTATGGCTCAGGGTCTTTCCATGTGGACTTTGCTGCTTTGGCGGTATTTTGGCGTCACATACCTGCGTCGTTCACAACCCCACCTACATTTTAACCACACTCTCTGTGGTGGGGCCCTTTGGGTCTGGGACCGTGGCTTTAGATCCTGCCTACGTTAGTCTTCGCTAGGACAGAATGGGTCAGACTTTAGACTGTCCATCCACCAGGTGGCGCTATCACTATAGCTGTAGCGCTCAATGGAATTCACCAGGATAGGACCTTGATCATACATGTAATATTTGAGGCAGAGAGCAGCATGTAGAGCAAAGTTACACATCACTTCCTGTCTCATGGAGAACCGTAAGATTCAGGGGTCGCCATGGCTACGCCCTTTGATGTTTGAGGAACATTTGAACAACTTTCCAAGAGGAAGGCCTGTTGTCCATACTGGCCAATATGAGAGCGACCCTGTGCGATTAAATAACTTCTCACCAATGCACAGTTCAATGTGGGACTTCCTGTTGAGTTCAGAGGCAGGTGTGTGCAGCCTGACGTGTTGCTATGGCTACAAGCTTTCATGTATGGAGGTGAAGCGTTCTGCCCGTCGTCGAATGGGGAGGTGCTGTGGAGCCATTTTTCCAGACACGTGTGCAACACCAATAAAAGATCCACTTTTTGCCACTTCTGATGCGTGCGTTAATTTCCATGCATAGCTGAGCGTGTTTCTCATGTCAGAAATGCTCCTGTGACATAAGAGGAAAGTCTAATGATACAGAACATTTGAGATGAGGTTGTGTGTGACGCCACTCTGCTTCCAGCATCCACACACTGAGAGGGGAGAGGGATTGTACGAGACCCGAGACGGAAAAGGACAGAGGGAGTTGCATAAGAGCAGGATGGGGAGGAAACGAAAAGGAGACGGAGTGAAACAGACAATTCTGACGTCACGGCCACTTTAAGTAGGTCAGGAACCGAGTTGTGACATCACTTAGTGAAATCAGCTCAATAGGGGCCAATCACATGAGGGACCCCCCACCCCCCCTACATCTCTACCTCTCAGGACTATATACCCCCCCACTATATAACCCCCTACATCTCTACCCCTCAGGACTATATAACCCCCCCAACATCTCTACCTCAGGACTATATAACCCTCCTACATCTCTACCCCTCAGGACTATATAACCCCCCACTATATAACCCCCCAACATCTCTACCTCAGGACTATATAACCCCCCACTATATAACCCCCCAACATCTCTACCTCAGGACTATATAACCCCCCACTATATAACCCCCCAACATCTCTACATCAGGACTATATAACCCCCCACTATATAACCCCCCAACATCTCTACCTCAGGACTATAAAACCCTCCAACATCTCTACCTCAGGACTATATAACCCCCAACATCTCTACCTCAGGACTATATAACCCCCAACATCTCTACCAGCCCCTCAGGACTATATAACCCCCCAACATCTCTACCTCAGGACTATATAACCCCCCAACATCTCTACCTCAGGACTATATAACCCCCAACATCTCTACCTCAGGACTATATAACCCCCCAACATCTCTACCTCAGGACTATATAACCCCCAACATCTCTACCTCAGGACTATATAACCCCCAACATCTCTACCAGCCCCTCAGGACTATATAACCCCCCAACATCTCTACCTCAGGACTATATAACCCCCCACTATATAACCCCCCAACATCTCTACCCCTCAGGACTATATAACCCCCAACATCTCTACCTCAGGACTATATAACCCCCAACATCTCTACCAGCCCCTCAGGACTATATAACCCCCCAACATCTCTACCTCAGGACTATATAACCCCCCACTATATAACCCCCCAACATCTCTACCCCTCAGGACTATATAACCCCCCAACATCTCTACCTCAGGACTATATAACCCCCAACATCTCTACCTCAGGACTATATAACCCCCCAACATCTCTACCAACCCCCTCAGGACTATATAACCCCCCAACATCTCTACCCCTCAGGACTATATAACCCCCCCAACATCTCTACCTCAGGACTATATAACCCCCCACTATATAACCCCCCAACATCTCTACCTCAGGACTATATAATTCCAAACATCTCTACCTCAGGACTATATAACCCCAAACATCTCTACCTCAGGACTATATAACCCCCCAACATCTCTACCAGCCCCTCAGGACTATATAACCCCCAACATCTCTACCTCAGGACTATATAATCCCCCAACATCTCTACCAACCCCCCAGGACTATATAACCCCCCAACATCTCTACCTCAGGACTATATAACCCCCCAACATCTCTACCTCAGGACTATATAATCCCAAACATCTCTACCTCAGGACTATATAACCCCCCAACATCTCTACTAGCCCCTCAGGACTATATAACCACCCAACATCTCTACCTCAGGACTATATAATCCCCCAACATCTCTACCAACCCCTCAGGACTATATAACTCCCCAACATCTCTACCTCAGGACTATATAACCCCCCAACATCTCTACCAACCCCCTCAGGACTATATAACCCAAACATCTCTACCTCAGGACTATATAACCCCCCAACATCTCTACCTCAGGACTATATAACCCCCCAACATCTCTACCTCAGGACTATATAACCCAAACATCTCTACCTCAGGACTATATAACCCCCCAACATCTCTACCTCAGGACTATATAACCCCCAACATCTCTACCTCAGGACTATATAACCCCCAACATCTCTACCAGCCCCTCAGGACTATATAACCCCCCAACATCTCTACCTCAGGACTATATAACCCCCCACTATATAACCCCCCAACATCTCTACCCCTCAGGACTATATAACCCCCAACATCTCTACCTCAGGACTATATAACCCCCAACATCTCTACCAGCCCCTCAGGACTATATAACCCCCCAACATCTCTACCTCAGGACTATATAACCCCCCACTATATAACCCCCCAACATCTCTACCCCTCAGGACTATATAACCCCCCAACATCTCTACCTCAGGACTATATAACCCCCAACATCTCTACCTCAGGACTATATAACCCCCCAACATCTCTACCAACCCCCTCAGGACTATATAACCCCCCAACATCTCTACCCCTCAGGACTATATAACCCCCCCAACATCTCTACCTCAGGACTATATAACCCCCCACTATATAACCCCCCAACATCTCTACCTCAGGACTATATAATTCCAAACATCTCTACCTCAGGACTATATAACCCCAAACATCTCTACCTCAGGACTATATAACCCCCCAACATCTCTACCAGCCCCTCAGGACTATATAACCCCCAACATCTCTACCTCAGGACTATATAATCCCCCAACATCTCTACCAACCCCCCAGGACTATATAACCCCCCAACATCTCTACCTCAGGACTATATAACCCCCCAACATCTCTACCTCAGGACTATATAATCCCAAACATCTCTACCTCAGGACTATATAACCCCCCAACATCTCTACCAGCCCCTCAGGACTATATAACCACCCAACATCTCTACCTCAGGACTATATAATCCCCCAACATCTCTACCAACCCCTCAGGACTATATAACTCCCCAACATCTCTACCTCAGGACTATATAACCCCCCAACATCTCTACCAACCCCCTCAGGACTATATAACCCAAACATCTCTACCTCAGGACTATATAACCCCCCAACATCTCTACCTCAGGACTATATAACCCCCCAACATCTCTACCTCAGGACTATATAACCCAAACATCTCTACCTCAGGACTATATAACCCCCCAACATCTCTACCTCAGGACTATATAACCCCCAACATCTCTACCTCAGGACTATATAACCCAAACATCTCTACTTCAGGACTATATATCCCAAACATCTCTACCTCAGGACTATATGACCCCCCAACATCTCTACCTCAGGACTATATAACCCCCAACATCCCTACCTCAGGACTATATAACCCAAACATCTCTACCTCAGGACTATATAACCCAAACATCTCTACCTCAGGACTATATATCCCAAACATCTCTACCTCAGGACTATATAACCCCCCCAACATCTCTACCTTAGGACTATATAACCCCCAACATCTCTACCTCAGGACTATATAGACCCCCAACATCTCTACCTCAGGACTATATAACCCCCCAACATCTCTACCTCAGGACTATATAGACCCCCAACATCTCTACCTCAGGACTATATAACCCCCCAACATCTCTACCTCAGGACTATATAGACCCCCAACATCTCTACCTCAGGACTATATAACCCAAACATCTCTACCTCAGGACTATATAACCCAAACATCTCTACCTCAGGACTATATAGCCCCCCAACCCGCCTCCCCTCTGGTTTCTGCAGTGGTCTGACGTGGTGCACACGCTCAGTGCCGCTGCTACTAACAGGAAGTGGACGGCCACAGTCCTCAGGACCAGCCAGTAACTTTCACTTGTCGTTGCCTCATTTCTCATTGCCTCCCTGTTTTAGATCCTATCAAAACCTCCTCAATCGGCCAGACGGCTCTGAGGAACACAGCTGCTATTTCTGATGTCCCCTTGACTTGGAGCTTCAAACAAACCCTCTCAGCTTTAACAGGCTGGATAGAGACGCATTGATGTCTAAAGTGCTGTGTGTGTGTGTGTGTGTGTGTGTGTGTGTGTGTGTGTGTGTGTGTGTGTGTGTGTGTGTGTGTGTGTGTGTGTGTGTGTGTGTGTGTGTGTGTGTGTGTGTGTGTGTGTGTGTGTGTGTGTGTGTGTGTGTGTGTGTGTGTGTGTGTGAGTCTGAGCTGCAGTAGGCAGATCTAAACAGCCAGAAGTTGAAATGACGATTTCAAAAGGCTGAGAAAGAAAAGTGGAAAAGACGATAAAGACAAGTGCTAGTCTGTTTATAATAGATGAGGCAAGTAGATGGAAACAAGGCGCCCAGTCAATGTGGTGTTTTAATGAACTATAATGTTTCACCACTAGGGGGCTCTCTATTCACTAGCTGTTTAAAAGAACTATAATGTTTCACCACTAGGGGGCTCTCTATTCACTAGCTGTTTAAAAGAACTATAATGTTTCACCACTAGGGGGCTCTCTATTCACTAGCTGTTTAAAAGAACTATAACGTTTCACCACTAGGGGGCTCTCTATTCACTAGCTGTTTAAAAGAACTATAACGTTTCACCACTAGGGGGCTCTCTATTCACTAGCTGTTTAAAAGAACCATAATGTTTCACCACTAGGGGGCTCTCTATTCACTAGCTGTTTAAAAGAACTATAATGTTTCACCACTAGGGGGCTCTCTATTCACTAGCTGTTTAAAAGAACTATAATGTTTCACCACTAGGGGGCTCTCTATTCACTAGCTGTTTAAAAGAACCATAATGTTTCACCACTAGGGGGCTCTCTATTCACTAGCTGTTTAAAAGAACCATAATGTTTCACCACTAGGGGGCTCTCTATTCACTAGCTGTTTAAAAGAACTATAATGTTTCACCACTAGGGGGCTCTCTATTCACTAGCTGTTTAAAAGAACTATAATGTTTCACCACTAGGGGGCTCTCTATTCACTAGCTGTTTAAAAGAACCATAATGTTTCACCACTAGGGGGCTCTCTATTCACTAGCTGTTTAAAAGAACTATAATGTTTCACCACTAGGGGGCTCTCTATTCACTAGCTGTTTAAAAGAACCATAATGTTTCACCACTAGGGGGCTCTCTATTCACTAGCTGTTTATAAGAACTATAACGTTTCACCACTAGGGGGCTCTCTATTCACTAGCTGTTTAAAAGAACCATAATGTTTCACCACTAGGGGGCTCTCTATTCACTAGCTGTTTAAAAGAACCATAATGTTTCACCACTAGGGGGCTCTCTATTCACTAGCTGTTTAAAAGAACCATAATGTTTCACCACTAGGGGGCTCTCTATTCACTAGCTGTTTAAAAGAACCACAATGTTTCACCACTAGGGGGCTCTCTATTCACTAGCTGTTTAAAAGAACCATAATGTTTCACCACTAGGGGGCTCTCTATTCACTAGCTGTTTAAAAGAACTATAATGTTTCACCACTAGGGGGCTCTCTATTCACTAGCTGTTTAAAAGAACTATAATGTTTCACCACTAGGGGGCTCTCTATTCACTAGCTGTTTAAAAGAACTATAATGCTTCACCACTAGGGGGCTCTCTATTCACTAGCTGTTTAAAAGAACCATAATGTTTCACCACTAGGGGGCTCTCTATTCACTAGCTGTTTAAAAGAACCATAATGTTTCACCACTAGGGGGCTCTCTATTCACTAGCTGTTTAAAAGAACTATAATGTTTCACCACTAGGGGGCTCTCTATTCACTAGCTGTTTAAAAGAACTATAATGTTTCACCACTAGGGGGCTCTCTATTCACTAGCTGTTTAAAAGAACCATAATGTTTCACCACTAGGGGGCTCTCTATTCACTAGCTGTTTAAAAGAACCATAATGTTTCACCACTAGGGGGCTCTCTATTCACTAGCTGTTTAAAAGAACCACAATGTTTCACCACTAGGGGGCTCTCTATTCACTAGCTGTTTAAAAGAACCATAATGTTTCACCACTAGGGGGCTCTCTATTCACTAGCTGTTTAAAAGAACCATAATGTTTCACCACTAGGGGGCTCTCTATTCACTAGCTGTTTAAAAGAACCACAATGTTTCACCACTAGGGGGCTCTCTATTCACTAGCTGTTTAAAAGAACCATAATGTTTCACCACTAGGGGGCTCTCTATTCACTAGCTGTTTAAAAGAACCATAATGTTTCACCACTAGGGGGCTCTCTATTCACTAGCTGTTTAAAAGAACTATAATGTTCCATGAAGGTTGAGCCTGACCGGACCTGACCTGACCGGACCTGACCTGACCGGACCTGACTTGACCTGACCTGACCTGACCTGACCGGACCTGACCTGACCTGACCTGACCGGACCTGACCTGACCTGACCTGACCGGACCTGACCGGACCTGACCTGACCTGACCTGACCTGACCTGACCGGACCTGACCGGACCTGACCGGACCGGTCCTGACCTGACCTGACCTGACCGGACCTGACCTGACCTGACCTGACCTGACCTGACCTGACCGGACCTGACCTGACCTGACCTGACCTGACCTGACCGGACCTGACCGGACCTGACCGGACCGGTCCTGACCTGACCTGACCGGACCTGACCGGACCGGACCGGACCGGACCGGACCTGACCGGACCTGACCTGACCGGACCTGACCGGACCTGACCTGACCTGACCGGTCCTGACCGGACCGGACCTGACCGGACCTGACCGGACCGGACCGGACCGGACCGGACCTGACCGGACCTGACCGGACCGGACCGGACCGGACCTGACCTGACCGGTCCTGACCGGACCGGACCTGACCGGACCGGACCGGACCGGACCGGACCTGACCGGACCTGACCGGACCTGACCGGACCGGACCAGCGGAGGTATTACTGGCTCAGTGCAGCTGCTCTGTCACCGGGGATGAGTGATTCCCACAGTTAATTTACAGTTTAAAAAGGTTCAGGTCACACAGAAGTCTGGACAGCGGAGGAAAACTCTCACATATTGTTGAAATGAAGACTGACGGACCCTATGTGGCTTTAGCGTAAAATAAATGTAAAGGAAGACTGAAAAGTTCTATCTGTTGATCCCAGGAAGCAGAAAGAGGCAGTGAGAGAAGAGGAAAACATACATTAATATTTCACAACACTGGCCTCAGGAGGAATCTCCACTTTCTCATCGTTGGCAACCAGTAAAAATCATGGTAGTATTATTTTGCCTTTCTGTCCCGATATTGAGTTTCCTGTTTAGCAGAGAGCAACATCACTTTATATGACATGAAGCCGACTGTAGACCTGAGTGTCCACGGCTCAAACTGCCTTCATGTTCTCTCTTGATTCACTTTGACTTCATGGACTGAACTACGGTCAGTCTCCCGCCACGCTTCAGTCCAACAGAGAGACACAACGATGGAGGAGGGACGTCTAGAGTTCTGGAGCCCACAAGCAGAGCAGCTTATTACCAACAGTTATTCATGTTGCAAAACCTGGGAGACTCTGGGGTCACAGACTCTGGGAGTCAGAGACTCTGGGGTCACAGACTCTGGGGTGTAGAGACTCTGGGGTCACAGACTCTGGGGTCAGACACTCTGGGGGTCAGAGACTCTGGGGTCAGAGACTCTGGAGGATCAGAGACTCTGGAGGTCAGAGACTCTGGGGTCAGAGACTCTGGGGTAAGACACTCTGGGGGTCAGAGACTCTGGGGTCAGAGACTCTGGGGTAAGACACTCTGGGGGTCAGAGACTCTGGGGTAAGACACTCTGGGGGTCAGAGACTCTTGGGTAAGACACTCTGGAGGTCAGAGACTCTGGGGTCAGAGACTCTGGGGTAAGACACTCTGGGGGTCAGAGACTCTGGGAGTCAGAGACTCTGGGGTCAGACACTCTGGAGGATCAGAGACAATGGAGGTCAGAGACTCTGGAGTCAGAGACTCTGGGGTCAGACACTCTGGGGGTCAGAGACTCTGGAGGTCAGAGGCTCTGGGGTGTAGAGACTCTGGGGTGTAGAGACTCTGGGGGTCAGAGACTCTGGGGTCAGAGACTCTGGAGGATCAGAGACTCTGGAGGTCAGAGACTCTGGGGTCAGAGACTCTGGAGGATCAGAGACTCTGGAGGTCAGAGACTCTGGGGTCAGAGACTCTGGAGGATCAGAGACTCTGGAGGTCAGAGGCTCTGGGGTGTAGAGACTCTGGGGTGTAGAGACTCTGGGGGTCAGAGACTCTGGGGGTCAGAGGCTCTGGGGTGTAGAGACTCTGGGGTGTAGAGACTCTGGGGTGTAGAGACTCTGGGGTCACAGACTCTGGGGTGTAGAGACTCTGGGGTGTAGAGACTCTGGGGTGTAGAGACTCTGGGGTCACAGACTCTGGGAGTCAGAGACTCTGGGGTGTAGAGACTCTGGGGGTCAGAGACTCTGGGGGTCAGAGGCTCTGGGGTCAGAGTACCCGGATGAGAGGACCGCAGCAGGGAGGCGTGCTGCACCGGGAGGCACTGATGAGAAACCGACTCCTTGAATGGACTCACAGGTTTATGAGTCGTTCATCCAAGTGAACCGATTGTCTGAGTCATTTGAGTCATTTGATTCAGTTGAACATGCGCACTATTCCCACCCCTCCTGGACCTGGAGGCTGAACTGTGACATGAACCAGGGGGAGAATCATGTATTCATCGTAAAATGCTGAAACACTTTGAGGAAAATAAACAATACGCTCGAGTCAGCTCGCTTCAATCGTTCAGCTCACACCCGAGTCACCTCGAAACTTGAAAAAGAGTCGTTCACTGAATCGTTCAATAGCAGTTCCGCTGTGCTGTTCACCTGGTGAGGCTCCGCCCCTCCCTCACCTGAAAATCGAGGGCTCCGCTCAGAAAGTTTCTGAGTGACGAAAAAAAAAACACACACATTGTTTCACAAAGCTTGTCGAGATAAATAAATGAATAACACATGGGTAAATACAAATACGAGTGTAGCGTGTATTGTGTTACATTTAATATTGTCCCCTATACTTAGTTCTGCCTAATGAACGTCACATTATTGACTGACGCTGTGGCGCCACGAGGACCAGGACTCTGACCCAGCAGGACTGAGGGAAGGGGGCAGGTTCAAGTGTCCCGGGTTTGGGAGTTCTGTGCTGATCTGCTTTTGGCTTTTATTAAATAAAAGACAAGATTCACCTTCAGATCCAGCGTTTCCTTTATCCTGACACAATATGAGTGAAAAAGAAAATCAGAATGTTGGAGGGGAAAAAAACCCTATAGAATCATATGTATATATCAATATATACTGTATATCTGCCATTCTGGATGCCAGGTATTTATTCAGTTTAATCATTTACTTAATTTATTTTCTGATTCAACTAAACCTCAGAAACAACACACATAATCTAGAATAAGGAGACCAGGACCACTAAAAACTAATGTGTACTTATTGTTTATTTTCCTCAGAAGTGTTTCAGCATTTTACTATGAATACATGATTCTCCCCCTGGTTCATGTCACAGTTCAGCCTCCAGGTCCAGGAGGTGGAAACAGTGTGCATGTTCAACTGAATCAAATGACTCAAATGACTCAGACCACCGGTTCACTTGTTTGAACGACCCAAAAACCCGTGAGTCCGTTCAAGGAGTCGGTTTCTCATCACTCGTCTGCACTGAGAGTCAGAGTGTGATGAATAGAGCGGAGTGGTGTCGGTCGGAGCAATATTCCAGCCCTCATGGCGTCGGAGGGAGGAATCTGTCACAGAGCTGCAGTCCAGTCCTTGTCTCAGTTCAAGGCTTTACGGAACACGGGACTCACTTCCTCTCTCTGCTGCACTGTGACCACTGCAGTCCAGTGGCAGTGTCAGTGGAGCAGCTCAGCAGCATGCCGGACACATCTGCTGCTCACCCTCCACTCTGCAACAACCTGTCCAGACATTGTCTTTGTAGCAGGGAGGCTATATCCACTCTTCTCCCCAATCGTGAGCTCAACACACTGGTGAGAGAGTATGTCCCCGTCATACCCGGCCTTGTGTGTAGAGCAAGGTATGATGGGAACCACTCTGAAGATACCAGGATACCAGGAAACCCCCTCTGACCCTTTCTACAAAGACTGTCTGCTGGGGTACACCAGCTGTTGGGCCCTGAGCATCCAGTGTTCAGATGTCCTCAGAAGAAGGGGGGTGGGGTCGATCCACATTTCTTTAAGAACAAAGAGACCACATGGTCAGCCCTGTAAAATTCACCATTGATCACGTGACCCCCCACCAGGGGGCCCCCGGCCACTCTGTCCCCAGGCTGCAGCACTGCTCTCCACCACCAGGGGGATCCAAGGCCTCCATCACCAGCCAGTGCACCACCCGCCCCCTCCAGGCCAACCCCACCCTGACTGGGTCAGGCCGTCCCGAGCACAGCGGGGGGGGGGGGGCATGAGCACAGGTATAACAAGCCACAACGTGAAGGAACAAACCCTCTTCAAGACAGTTTAGCCCCGTTTCCACCACACAGAGTGCCGGCCTGGACCGGTCTAAACCACTCCGGTTCACGTGTCACCACAGGAATGCAGTCTAAACCGCTCCAGACCGCTCCAAAGGCGACCACTTTTCCACTCCCCTTCCGTTGGGGTACCAGGACCACGGAGCGGGTCTGAGGTTGAGCTGCTGTCTGCTGATTTGTCAGTGATTTACGACACGCCCTCAATATGTTAATGTGCTGGCTGGATGAATCCTCTGCTGTCAGTGTGGTCAGCTGTGCTCTGGTTGTTTTTATTTCCATTTTCTTTTCTTTGCTGCTCAACTTTAGTGTTTGTTGTGAAAGAGCGACTTGAGGCAGGGGGAGACCGGGGGGAGGGACTTTGCATGGCGTTGGAGCTTCCTGTTAGCAGCATAGCACTCGCCGTGGCGTGGATGCGCGTCCGTGACACCGGAGTCTGGAGCTTTCGTCTCCGGCGCTGACCGCACTCCGGCAGCTCCGCTTCCCAGAGGCGGTCAGCGTTCTGTTCAGCCGCGGTCAGTGGTGCTTTATCGCGGGGACGGACCGCGGAAGCCATGAAAAGGAGCTCGGCGCTCGGCGCCTCCGTGTTCCGGCGCTGAGCTGCCGGACCGCGATCAGCGCCGGAGTGGAGAACCTCCTGCGTTTGAGCAGAAAGCTCAGACCCCCGTGTCTGTGCCTCAGCCAACCGGGGGGAACGCTCCGGCCACTTGCCCCGCACCCGAGCGCTGGAGTGCGGGGCAAGTGGCCGGAGCGTTCGCTCTCTCAGAACAAACACGGAAGTTGTGGCTGCAGCTCTGCCGCTGCAAAAAATAACAGTTAACTAAACAACAAGTACAAAGTGGAGGATGTAAACAACAACAGAGGATTCATAAGATCTCGATCTGCCGACTTTCTTTTCTGTTGTAACGTCACATATCTGTGGAGCTCTTAAGCCCCGCCCACTTTTAAGCTCCTCTCTGCGGTGGAAACGGGTACCGGACCGAGCTCTGCCGTACCGCTCCATACCGCTCCATAGCGCTCCGTACCGCCCCCACACTTTTGTGCGGTGGAAACGGGGCTTTTGAGGCCAGAGAGACGTGTGATTTTCTCTTTCTGACGTTTGTTACTTGATTGTGTTGGTTTATGAAATTATTTCTGAATTATTTCTGAATTAATGCATTTGTGTAAATAAACGCATGTGAGCTGAATTGATGGATTCCTGGTAATTATTGTGTATTTATTGTTGACATTCACTGGATCGTACGAGTCTGTGCTCCAGTCTCACACCTTCCCTGTTATTGAACCTCCCACTGTCCTGGCCGTCCGTCTGACCCGCGGCCAATGTCTGGGCTCCACAAGTAGTCTCGTCTACTCTTAGACTACCAAGAGGAGCAGAACAAGCAGCGGGATGCAATCATTTTTTTAAAAATATAATTATGTTTTATATCATTTTTATTTTCATTTTATCATTTTATTTTTATTTTATTTTTATTTTTTTACAAATAACCATCACAAATGGAAACAATCACTCCCAGTGCTAAACAGAACTGCTGTGGAGCATCTCCAGTACGCATGTTTCTCTTTCTCAGTCCCTGAGGTCCGTCCATTTAGTTCTTGGGCGTCACGGTTCTTGTCGCAGGCCGCTGTGTTCAGACACCACAATCATGAACATCCTCCTCACGCTGCCTCTGCCTGTATTCAGACGCGACAGCAAAGCCAAGATCAGAGACACACAGTGGGGTGAAAACAAGCCAGCGTCTGTGTCTGTAGCTGGGCAATCGAATTGCAGCACCGTGTGATGTAATCTCAGGGTATCTGGCCGGAGGCTCGCGGCTCAGACCTCGGAGGGAGTGCAACAGAAACAGACGTGGACGAGGATGATCATGGTGATGGGGAGGAGGAGGGGGAGGAGGAGGAGGAGGAGGGTGAGATGAAGAACAGGTGACCACCATGATTGTCAGGAAGTGTTGAATCGTCAGCCCTCGGAGCCTCGTCAGCCTATGAGTGGAGGAGAGTTCTACCGGGACCAGCAGAGGGCAGGATGTGGATCAAGGGAGGAAGAACCTGCTGGTTGGAGGGACAGGAGAGCTCAGAGGGTGAAACCAGTGAAATGGGTGAGGGACAGAACATGGAGGTGAGGACTAGAGAGCCAGGAGTGAGAGCAAGAGAGCAGATCAACTGGAAAGGAGAAGATTAAGAACTATTAGCAAGCTTAGCAAAGCAACATTTTAGTATTAAGTTTTAATGTTTTAGTACGGACGTTGTATCGGTCCGTCATGGTGAAGAAGGAGCTGAGCCAAAAGACGAAGCTCTCGATTTACCGGTCGATCTTCGTTCCTACCCTCACCTATGGTCATGAACTATGGGTCATGACTGAAAGAACGAGACCCCGGATACAAGCGGCTGAAATGAGCTTCCTCCGTAGGGTGGCTGGGCGTCACCCTTAGAGATAGGGTGAGGAGCTCAGTCACCCTTAGAGATAGAGGGAGGAGCTCAGTCACCCTTAGAGATAGGGGGAGGAGCTCAGTCACCCTTAGAGATAGGGGGAGGAGCTCAGTCACCCTTAGAGATAGGGTGAGGAGCTCAGTCACCCTTAGAGATAGGGTGAGGAGCTCAGTCACCCTTAGAGATAGAGGGAGGAGCTCAGTCACCCTTAGAGATAGGGGGAGGAGCTCAGTCACCAGAGAGGAGCTCGGAGTAGAGCCGCTGCTCCTCCACATCCAGAGGAGCAGCTGAGGTGGCTCGGGCATCTGTTTCAGATGGACGCCTCCCCAGGGAGGTGTTCCGGGCATGTCCCTCCGGTAGGAGGCCTCGGGGCAGACCCAGGACACCCTGGAGGGACTATGTCTCTCTATGGCCTGGGAACACCTTGGGGTGCCACCGGAGGAGCTGGAGGAAGAGTCTGGGGTGAGGGAAGTCTGGGCAACTCTGCTAGACTGCTGCCTCCGCGACCCGGCCTGGATAAGTGGCAGTCAATGGATGGATGGATTGATGTTTTAGTAAAGATTGTATGATTTACAAGAAATGGTTCATTGACACACACACACACACACACACACACATACACACACACACACACACACACACACACACACACACACACACACACACACACACACACACACACACACACACACACACACACACACACACACACACACACACACACACACACACACACACACACATGCATACACTCATACACCTACATGCAGGAGAACACAGGTTGCTGTTGAAATGGACGGTTGGAGACATCAGCACACGGACATCGTAGATGCACACGGGGATATACATCCCATACGTACATATAGGAATGGAAAGTACAGAAAGAGGAACTTGATGGAAAAGAGGAACTTGGTTTGGCCAGAAAGTTCCAGAAGATGAACGAAGAAAAACAACAAGATGTTGGATGAAGGAGGAGCTTATGTTTATTCTTATGTTTTATTCATATATGTAACCCAATAAAGTTGTGATGTTATGAATGCATTATTGTCTGTACCAATGGTATTGCAAAAGGCCAAACATTGTACGAAGTAAGGTGACCAACCAGAGGAGAGGAAGTATGAGTATAAAAATCGCTGCAAACAGCTATTTTACGGTTTTTGCCTGAAGAACTTGGACCTTCTTCAACTACCCAGGGCGTTCACATTCACACCCCTTATTTTAGTCAGAAAACAGTCTAAGCTCAGAGTAGAATAGAAGCTTTTTCTAACAATTTTAAACTGAAACTTGAGGCGTCAAGATAGAAGTTAGCGTTTTCAAACAGGCGGAATCTATAGCTGTGAACCCTCTTTTATTAAGATCAACAGCCAACACACGATGCATTGAACTTCTCATCTTGTAAAAGTCTACACTCCGGACGGAGCCCGGCATCGGGGTGAGTAGAGTGTCTGATCAACACCCTTCCTCTGGTCACTGTTTCTCAGTATTCCACCTTATGAATTTTAATCTGTATCACCATTTTACATTTATTCAATAAGTATTGCTAAGCATGCTTTTTAGCTTGCGCTAAATTTAAATAAACGTGTACTTTGGTACACACCAAAAATAAGAAATGTTCTGGATATCCCTATTTTTTCCCTGGATTTTGAATGTGAATGATTAAGTGTGCTATTCAATGATACTACAACATCAGTATTAAGTCTTTTACAGGTTATTTTAGCTAAGGTGTTGCATTTATTAAACAATGCCCCTGGGTCCTACACCGGGACTCTAAAACCTACTCTGATTATAACCAAGTGCAAGTCAACAGAGAGAAGCGCGGTCGTCAACAGCAGTTCAGGCCCTGCTGCTCTGAACTGTTGACGCTGATGATAAGGTATGGGCATGACCTCTGGATTCTGGATCGTGAGAGTCGGCGCGAAGTGTGGATGGACACGAGCGACGAACCCGGCCGACTGTTACTTGAAGGTATGGTGTTATCGGGGTATGGTTATGGCATTTATCCATTTCTGCATTGGCAAAAACCCGACCCAACCATAACATTTACGATATACATTCCTCCTCTCTCAGGGGAGACCGCCGCGGAGATGCTGGTCCTCAGCCAGGAATCTGGGGTGGAAGAGCCAGGTGACGAAGGCGTGAGCGTGACGGAGGACACACTGCCAGCCCCGGTGAAGAAGCCGGCCGCAGAAGGTGTACGCACAGGGCTGCCTACGCTCATCGGAGGAAACCCTGCGAGTCTGGGCGGAGGAGCCGGCCGCAGAAGGCGTATGTACAGGGCTGCCTACGCAAGTCAGAGGAAACCCTGCAAGCCAGCCAAAGAAGGCGTACGCACAGGGCTGCCTACGCTCGTTGTAGGAAACCCTGCGAGGTCGGGCGGAGAAGCCGGCTGCCTACGCTCGTCGGAGGACACCCTGCGAGCCCCGCAGAATGCGTACACACAGGGCTGCCTACGCTCGTCGGAGGACAGCCTGTGAGCCCCGGCGGAGAAGCCGGCCGCACAGGTCTGCATAGGCACAGGGCATCCTATGCTCATCGGAGGAAACCCTGCGAGCCGGCCAAAGAAGGCGTACACACAGGGCTACCTACATTCACTGTCAGAAACCCTGTGAGTCTGGGTGGAGAAGGCGGCCGCAGAAGGCGTACACACAGGGCTGCCTACGCTCGTGGGAGGAAACCCTGCAAGCTTGGGTGGAGGAGCCGGATGTATAAATACAGCAATGCTTGGATCATAATCCCAGTCTTTCAGATCACATCCTGTGACAACACGACATCTAACCTGAAGACGTACCAGCCAGACGGATCAATGCTTTAGCCCGGACAAGCCTCAGACGTATGCAAACCTGTGGTCTCCTTTACAGTTCATCCAAACACCAGAGGATGTGGATGTATCGCCGTTACAGTCCATCCACACACCAGAGGATATGGATGTATCACTGTTACAGTCCATCCAAACACCAGAGGATATGGATGTATCACCGTTACAGTCCATCCAAACACCAGAGGATGTGGATGTATCACCGTTACAGTCCATCCAAACACCAGAGGATGTGGATGTATCACCGTTACAGTCCATCCACACACCAGAGGATGTGGATGTATCGCCGTTACAGTCCATCCAAACACCAGAGGATGTGGATGTATCACCGTTACAGTCCATCCACACACCAGAGGATATGGATGTATCACCGTTACAGTCCATCCACACACCAGAGGAAACAAAGACGGTGTACTAAGCTAAAGCAGACGCTCCTCAGCCCAGGGTCAATTCTACCCTCGAAACAGACCACGCGGAAGGATCGGGTCTACAGTCCAATGAAATGCCAGACGTGATGAAGACTGGGTATTTCACTAAACCGGATACACCTATACCATTTCAGTATGTCTACAATGAACAAAGTTGACCTGGAACAAGCACCGATTGATCAGTTACACGTGCACGGCACAAACTGGACCAGAGGCCATCGCTTTCGGGGTCTGAACAGCTATGATTTGCTGAGCTACCACAATTATCAACAAGCAGCGGCCAGTTGGTATGCTCAACTCCCACCGATCCACATGTTTCTGCGTAAACATCACTCAATCATTGACCCCGCAATGAATCTCATGGATACAGCTACATGCAGAGACCTTGGTGATGACCTAAAGCAGCTGTTGGCAGAGATTCCTCACATCCAATTAGTGTGCCTGGCATTCGCCATCAACATGTATGCAGTGAACACAGAAGTTGAAGTGGAGGAGATAGAACAACACCATGACTGGGTGCCCAAGGCACAGGGTGATAAATCCATGTCTGCATTCATGGGGAAGCAAGGTGCTGCATCGAAATGTCAGATCTCGATAATCACCAATTTGCGACGAGCACTGTGTTTGACATAAACCAAGCTTGTGTGGAAGAGGGTTTGATCTCCTTCTTCAACAGATTGCGCCCTGGTGAGTTTACACATGAGGAGCCATCAAGGAAATAATCACAGGGGATTGTCATTTGTGAACAGCCATGTACAAAGGGCTTTAATTGCATTAACTTGTGAGGTTGGTCCAGTGTGCCTGCTAGAAATCTGAGGACCGAAGCTCTGCCATAGATTTGCAATGGCAGAGCTTCGGTCCTCAAATTTCAAACAATGGGTGATACTGTGGCAGTTGCTAGGAGCCAGGCCTCTCACCCAAAGGACTCTGGGTAGAGGGGCGGGGTTTGGGCTCTCCCGCACCGGGCTTTTGTGGGCTGTTCCAGTCCAGTTCTGTGTTCGCTACAATAAAGACGTGTTCCAAGATTCAGCTCTGCCTCATCCTCCGTCCTGCCACATTGATGACCCCGTTATGGACATGTTCGAGGAAGTAGAAGACTGCGACGTTGATTCGTCCTCGTCTCCTCAGCCGCGCCGGACGAAGGTTTTCGCGGCGGCTCCGAGGCTTCCCGACTTCTGGCAAAATGACCCGGCTTCATGGTTTGTGCATGTCGAGGTGCTCTTCCACTGCGAGGAATCACGGAGGATGAGCAGAGGTACTACTTGACCGTCGCAGCCTTGGACCAGCAGTCCACCAGGCGAGTAATCCAGCTCCTGGCGCTCCCCCGCGGCTCGGGAAATTCACCGCGCTGAAGCGGCTCCTGCTGTGGAGATTCTGCCTTTCTGCCCCCGAGAGGGTGGATAAACTGCTCTCCTGCCTGGGTTAGGGGACGGCTCGGCCGTGGACTTGATGGACGACATGCTGTCTCTGTTGGGCGAGGACGAGGGTGGATTCTTTTTCCCCCACTTGTTCCTGCGCCAACTCCCGCCGCCAGCGCGCGCAGCTTTGGCTAACTCCCGCTGCTTGGCCGAAGGCGACTACCGTGGTTTTGCCGAGGAGGCGGATCGAGTTCTGCTGGCGACAAGGAGATTTGCGGTACAAGGTGTGAACGTGGAGCCCCCCCAGCTGGTGACGGAGGACGCAGACCCTGCGGCGGTGGCCGGAGTCACTGCCCGGAGACGACACGGGACCAGCATGTGTTTTTTCCATCGGCGTTTTGGCGCCAAGGTGCGACGCTGCGTCCCTCCTTGCTCGTTGGAGGCGCCGGGAAACGCCAGTACTAGCACTCAGTAGTAGCTGTGGGTGCTGGTGGACGATGTGAGCTGCTGTTCGTCAAAGACTCGGTGTCAGGGAAGCGTTTTCTGGTGACTCCTGCTCGCAGCTGAGCCTCCTCCCTCCAGCTGAGGCTCCTCCCTCCAGCTGAGCCTCCTCCCTCCAGCTGAACCTCCTCCCTCCAGCTGAGGCTCCTCCCTCCAGCTGAGGCTCCTCCCTCCAGCCGGCCCGGGACACAGGACCTCCATTGAGCGCGGCTAACGGTTCCTCATCTCCTCTTTTGGCAGTAGGTCAGCGACTGTATGTTTCCACGGACGCCAGTTGAAGTGGGACTTTGTGATCGCCTCCATTACTGTTCCCATTATCGCTGCTGATTTTCTCTTTGGTCATGATTTGCTGGTTGATGTCGAGAACCGCCGGTTGATCGATGCAGTGTCATTTGCTACCTTTCCGTGTGAGACCGGGGGACCTGGGCCGTTAGCCCGTGCTCATTTTTTAGCATCAGAGAATGTGTGTCAGCGTTTGTTGGGGGAGTATCCGTCTTTGACCAAGCCTGTATTTTCCACCACGGTGACGAGGCACGGCATCGAGCATTTCATTGCGACCACGGGCCCGCCGGTTTTTACGTGCGCACGTCGCTTAGACCTTAGAAGCTAGCTATAGCTAAAGAGGAGTTTGCCAATATGGAGTGTTTGGGCATCGTGAGGCGTTCTAACAGCCCGTGGGCCTCGCCGCTTCACATGGCGCCGAAGGCAGACGGGCCATGCGGCCATGTGGAGATTTTCACCGCCTTAACAATGTCACTGTGCACGATCGCGATCCCGTTCCACATATTCAAGACTTTTCTGTGCGTTTGGCACGTGTGTGTTTTCTAAAGTGGACCTGGTGGCGGTTCTCACCAGGTTCCTGTGTGCAGATGATGTGCCTAAGACTGCAGTGATTACCCCGTTCAGGCTTTTTGAGTTCCTGCGCATGCCTTTTGGCCTTAAAGGGCCAGCACAGACTTTTCAGAGGTTGATGGACTCGGTGCTGCGCGACCTCGCTTTCGTGTTTGTTTACCTGGACGACATCTTGGAGGCGAGTTCTTCAGCTGAGGAGCATTTGTTGCATCTGAAGCCAGTTTTTCAGCGCCTTGAGGAACACCGCCTTATCGTCAACCCTGCCAAGTGCCAGTTTGGTCTGCCTGTGATTGACTGTTTGGGTCATGGTATTCCAGCTCAGGGTGCCATTCCGTTGCCTTCTAAGATGCAGGCGGTGACAGATTTCCCTCGTCCGGCCTCGGTTAAGGCCCTGCAGGAGTTTTTGGGCATGATTAATTTCTACCACCGTTTTCTTCCGCGTGCCGCCACCTTCTGCAGCCACTTTATGGGGCTTTGCGTGTGAAGAAAGACTCCGATCCAGTTGACTGGACACCGGATCGTGTCCAGGCCTTTGAGAGTGCCAAGACTGCTCTTGCTGATGCAGCTCTTTTAGCCCATCCAGCACCTTCAGCACCCGTCTCTTTAACGACTGACACGTCTCATATAGTGGTGGGGGCTGTGGAGGAACAGCAGGTGATGGAGTTTGGCAGCCTCTTGCATTTTTCAGCCGCAAGTTACGAGATAGCGAACGGAAGTATAGTGTTTTCGACCGTGAGTGGTTGGCGTTATATCTTGCAACTCGTCATTTCCGTTTCCTTTTGGAGGGTCGTTCATTCACAGCTTATGTGGATCACAGACCGTTGACCTTTGCGATGTCTAAGGTGACGGAGCCGTGGTCTGCTCGCCAGCAGCGCCATTTGATATCCATCTCCGAGTTTACGACTGATATTCGACATGTGGCTGGTAAGGCGGATTGCGTCGCTGTTTGTCCGTCTCGAGTGCTTGTGTGTCCCGTGCATCTGGGGGAATTTTTGCCTGTGAGTTCTGCGCCGCGACCCCGGTCAGACGTCGGTCCATTTTCCTCCAGCGGTTTTTCGGCTCCGGGCCCCGTTCACCACGGTTTTCCATGGTCGTTTGTTCCGGCGGAGCTCAATTCGGCCCGCCTTGCGTCGTGCGACATGACGCTCACCGCTCGCCCTTACAACCCCAATATGATGGCTGACGAGGTCATGTGTCCGGCCCAGGTTCCCCGTCGTGGTCGCCCTCCTTCAAGACCCCCTGTGTTTTCTCCTCCTCATGGATGCCCTGATCGCAGAGTTTCACCTGAGGTTTCACATGAGGGACAACGCAGCCGTTATGGCCGACCGTTAAAGCCTCCTGTGAGGTACTGACTGGTTTCCCAGATGTGCCTTCTGGGTGTTCGGGGGGGGGGGGGGGGGGGGGGGGGGGGGGGGGGGCTGTGTGGCGGTTGCTAGGAGCCAGGCCTCTCACCCAAAGGACTCTGGGTAAAGGGGCGGGATTTTGGGCTCTCCTGCGCTGGGGCTTTTGTGGGCTGTGCCCGTCCAGTTCTGTGTTCGCTACAATAAAGACGTGTTCCAAGATTCAGCTCTGCCTCATCCTTCGTCCTGCCACAATACCACTGTAATATAACTGTGTATATATAGAAGAAGAAAAATAGTCCCGGGAACCGCAGTCAACGGCTTGCGTGGTCTGCAGTGCCGTCTGAAAACGATGTGGACCTGCGGTCATGATCGACACTGTGATGAAATGAAGATTTATTGTTTACAAAAATGATCAGGTTGCATGTAACAACCCTGTGTGCATGTGAGTTATTTCCACCTACTGTGTTAACTCTCTAACCAAAAACCAGGCTATAACTGGGTTGGAGACCAAGAAAGCCACTATTTAGTCGTGCTTTGCACATAGTGTTTGACACAATATACTTAACTGGAGTGATTGTGAAAACTATAGTGTGATGCTCAAATGGAGGTTCTGGCATCCACTGTTCCAAATTGGAAAATTGGACGCGCCAAAGATGCATTGGCTGAGGAGACCAGTCTTCTCATAAGACGTTTTCTTGGAGAATACGCCACATGGCTCAAACCAAGCCTATACCGCACGCTATACCAATACGCCCATCAATATAATGGTAGGTATTTTGTGTAATGCACCATGAAAATGGGACTCGTCCACAGGCCTTTTTAACCGAACTGCCAACAATCCTAACCTCCAGTTCACATTTAAGGGATGATGGGCCAACTGCCGGTGGAGGTCGGTGAGGTAAAGTTTGTGAGCTCGGTGGCCTGCAGCCTCTTCTGTGATGGGGTGAACAACTGGGGTCCGGTTGTCAGCCATCCAGAATTCTGAGCCACTGCGTCTCTGCACTCGGAAGCCATGGGTTGAGGGGACTTTGTGGCGCTGGTGGGAGACGAGCTTTACACTTTCCTGCTGACCGACCTAAAGGACTGGTTGCTTGAAAACGAATCGTGGGTCAGTGACACTTGAGATCTAAGTTGTCGTGTGCCAATTCCGGTAATCTACCAATTCCCTCTCTCTCTTTTTTTTTTTAATCAGAATGGCTTCGTCGACCACTTTCGGGTGTCTGAGGAGTTCAGGCCCAACACTACACTTCTCATCTTGCTCTGACTGACCGGTGTCAGAGCTCTACTCACCCAGTTGATCGCCGGACTGTGTTGGTTTTAACATTATGCCGGGTGTGACTGTAATAAAGGTTTTAGGAGAGAAACCTCAGTCTCTGTCCTCACTGTAATACACAAGTAGTGACACGCAAGGCCATGTCACAGTATGAACAAACTTTATTATACCATGTACACAGTATGCGCATTTGACGACAGCACAAAACACACACCGACTGCGATTTTCGTTATGACACGGAGGTCAGCTATATTAGGAAAGGGTCCTAACGGAGGCACTTCAAGTGGATAGTAGTGACTCCAGGGTCGGGTATGACTCGATGGACTGGAATTCAGATTTGGAAAACCTTGTCTTCTCAAAAACTCCAGGGTTCACGTCTCCATCTATCACCTCCTGCATAGCCTCGAGATACGTTTGTCCCACACTGGAAGGTCCACGGCACAGGGTTGCACCATGGACCATCATGCACAGTACCATGTTCCTGGTCGGCTGCTCCTACTGGGTCGAACGATCCTGCTGGGTCTGACTATCCTGCTCAGTCGACGATCCTGGTCGGATGATCCCCCTCGGTCAGACGATCCCGGTCGGGGGATCCTGCTTCGTCGGACGATACCACTCAGTCGGACCATCCTGCGCAGTCGGACCATCCCGGTCGGAGGACCCTGGTCAGTCGGCCCGCCAGTGTTGGAGGTGCATTGGATAATCTGAAGCATGAGCAAAGGTGTACTTATGTCAGTTTGAATCCTAGATTGGCTGAAGGGAAACTCCACCTCAAAGAGTAAGTGGAGATAAACGTCTTTTCCTCAAACACTATGAAGCAGCTAAGCTGTTCCTTGAGCTTCTGGGCAAAGAGCTGGGGATTCTGCTCATCCGGAGGAGGGAGTGGATCCCCGCACCCAGGCGGCTGGAGCTCTGGTCAGGTGCCTCTGTGAGTGAAGGGAGGAGGACGAGGATGAGGAAGAAACCCTTGGTTCAGGTGCTTCCAGTGCTCCCAAAAGTGTTGGTCCCGGTCCAGGTCCCAGTACAAAACAAAACCCTCGGCCTGTGGACCACAAGAGGAATAGGTGCAAGATCTGCCCTCCGAGCTGAGACAGAACAACCATACTCGTGTGCCTGAGATGCAAAACCTACATATGTGGTCACCGTGCGTGTCACTACTGCCCCGCGTTGCCCGTTCTGCTTTCAACCCAGGAGGTTCCAGGATTCGTAGCCAGGTAGACGTGAACAGAGACTGAGACTGAGACCCAATGGTCTGATTAGCATCAACCATATCATCATCATCATCATCATCATCATCATCATCTTCTGTGTTGTGTAATGCTATAGCAACAAAAGTGTGAAGAATCACTCTGTGTGTACAATACCAGGAGATTGACACCAGTAGTAAGAATGAGTCATTAAAAAAGTAGCGGGAGGGCTAAGGCAAATAATAGTAGAATAAAGTGCAATCAAATTTTAAGACATTTATTAAACAGTACAAACTGTCACGGTCTTCTGCCGTGGTTTTTCTGTTCTCCTTTTCCTGTTTCTGCTCCCCTTGTGTGTCTGTGTGGAGTGGGAGGATGGGAGGATGGGAGGATGGGAGGATGGGAGGATGGGATCTGTCCATCAATCTCCTGAATGGGAGAGATTGAAGGGAGATAAGATGCTAACTGAATCCAAAGAGTTAAAGTCCCAGTGAAATGAAGGTTCCACCTCCAAAACACTCTGGTGTCTCTTCTAGAACATTTTCCTGCTAACTGGCTGAAGGTCAAATGTTAAAACACGACAATCTGTGAGAAAATAGCCGATAAACGGCGCTATTTCCTCTGCTGGGCGGAGCTTCTGACAATAATAGAGTGACATCACGAGTTGTGCACACGCCCAAGTTGTGTTTACATTATGGAGGATCAGAGTTTTGACCACCAAGAGGCTGAATTTAACCAGATTTCATCATCGTGGTCATTTCAAACCCAGTGATTGATGAAGAAGACACAGAAGGTGGTTCTGCCATCGGTGACCCCGTCTGGAACATGTTTGAGGAAGCAGAAGACGCTTCGTCCTCATTCGTCCTCGTCTCCTCGCCTCAGCAGCCGCCACTTTTCACCTTTGAGGCTTTGAGGCTCCTGACTTTTAGCAGAACGACCGGCTTCCTGGATCCAACATGTCCAAGAGCTAGAAGACTGTGGAATCACTGAAGATGAGTCCAGGTGTTACTTGATCGTCTACTAGCCACCCGAGCTAGTGGCTCCCGCTAGCCGCGCGAGCTAGCAGCTAGCCGCTCCCGCCGCCCGAGCTAACAGCTAGCCGCTCCCGCCGCCCGTGCTCCTTTTCTCCTCTCTGGTCTCTTCCAGGCTCAATCTTTCGTCAAGGCTCATAAAATGCCGACTATAACTTCAAAACACTGTAAAAACTTGGATATTTAAGAGGAAACAAGCCGATATAAACACAACAGATGGAGATCTGCACAACTCTTGACGTCACGCCCACGAAGAAGGATTCCCCCGACTTCCTCGGCTGGAGACCCGTCCTGGTCAACAGGACGGGTCCTCTTCTTCCTCACAGCAGGATATTGTAGAGTACAACGTATGCAGCAGTGATTTCACGTGTCCTGTCAGAGGCAGCCTGAGCCCTCTGAGGGCCTCGAAATGGCCTTACATGATTCTAGACGTCACTTTTATTCTGACTCTGGTTTTTTTGCAAGGGCGCCCCCGGTGGCGGTTGGGACCCCCGGGTTGAAAACCACTGCTCTCGAGCACCTGGACATTTCTTCTGGAGATCAGCTGGATGCAATGTTGTTCAAAAAAACCAAAATGTGTTGAAAGCAGTGGTGTGGTTGGCGGAGGCTGGTTCATCATGACTGTCATGGGAAGAAAAATGTTTTTTGGGCCTCAGATGCATGAGGTGAGGCCATGTGACTGAGTGACATCACCAGTACACACATCGACGAGCGCAGCTACGTATGTAGGCACTGGTTGATTGGATAGAGGTGACCCATGTCTGACCAATCAGGTGCTTCATTTCTTTTCTTTCTTGCCTTAACAACCAATAGAGTCTAATCCAATTTTACAGTCAAGTACAGTATAGAAGATTTTAACCAATCCAAATTGCTTGCTGGCTTACAAACGGAGGAAAATGCAACATTCATCAGACCGGCAGGAGTTGGTTGGATGAAATTGTGTAGCCGCCGTGACAAATCCTTATGAAAATCAGAACATATTGTGTGTTTGATCGACAGATCCATCATAGGTCCTCCTCAGTAAATATTGTACTCATGTTTCCAATGTGAATGTAGCCATGAAACAATGTGGGCATCTGATGACAAACTATCAACCAATTTACTGCAGAGCTGTTTGGTGATGTGGATTTCAGAGGCTCCGCTGGATTACATGTGACATGTTGCTCTTTCTGTTCCATGAGGGAGCTCACTGGGAATTCAAGGAGAAACACCAAATCAAACAGGTCCAAACTTTATTTAAACAACCTTCACACAATCCTGAGATGTACCGGTATGTGCATTTAATGTCTGATTTATTGAGTTGGGTTTCCATCAATGAGAGCAGCACATCATATAAAGTATACAGTGTGAACAGTGTGGTTCAGACATCACACTTATAAACACAAGCAGAAGCGAAGGCTCGATGTGATTGTTGCCGGGAATCGAACAGAACATTTTCTGAAAAACATTTTTCAGTGAGTTGGAGGTTGTAATGTAGAGCGACTACCGCTAAACCCACTTAATTCCTTTTTTTACACACATTTTCTTTGGCATTTTTCACGTTCCGTTCTACCGTTCCTCGTGGGTTTCTGTAGCTGATGTGCCACTTTTGCTTAAACCTGGGTTAAAACTTGAATTTGTTCAACGACAGAGCCTTGTTTACTTTTTATTATGGGATTGTTAATTTGTATTTTAATTCTGAGGACAATGATGTAAATAAAGTTGCACTTCTGACAATATATCACATGTCTGCAGTCATTTTTAGGTACATTGAGAAAAAAAAATACAAAATTGAAAATTCCCTTTAAAATCAGCCCTATGATGTTGTAATTATTCTTCTGTGTCTGGGTGGGGGGGGGGGTGGGGTGAGTGGGGCCGGGCCAGTGCCCTTGTGCCCCCTATTGGCCAGCCTCCGCTGCTTATAAGTCTTATAAATCTCATATTATGTACCTTCAAAGATTAACAATCCTAATGGCAGTTTGGATTAAGCAGCAGAGAAGGTGGATGAGCACAGACAATGTTTTTTTCCCCAGGAAACGTCCCAGTCTGTAGAATGCAGAAGCATTTAAACACTGAAAACCCAAGAGCATAAAATAACAATAGCAGTCATTGCTTGTTTGCATGTTTGTTGCCAAGCAACAAACATGGCAGGCTCAGCGCATTTTTAAAGCATATTGATCTCTGTCAGGTTTCATTACAAACAGGCAGTGTACGTTTGTCCGGTCAGGGAAATGAAGCGACTTTGGCTATTTGTCCAGCAAACACTCTGATTGATCGAGCGCAGCGACGTGGTTGACTGTTATTGTTCCGGCTGTCAATACACATGTATTGAGGCCTATTGAGGCTGACTTACGATTATATTGTCGAGTTGGGTCATCCTCACCATATCTCACCCTAACAAATAGCGCAAAGGACCATGGGAAGCGCTCCTCATAACTTTGTTTATGTGTTGCTCGAGTTAGAAGTTAAAGTTCTGTGTTTGAGTTGTACTGTTATAGTCACTTATAGTTTGTGGATTTGTGTGTCCATCCATCCATTTTCTGCTGCTTATCCAGGCCGGGTCGTGGAGGCAGCAGTCTGAGCAGGTTTGCCCAGACTTCCCTCACCCAGACTCTTCCTCCAGCTCTTCCAGTGGCACCCCAAGGTGTTCCCAGGCCATAGAGAGACATAGTCCCTCCAGCGTGTCCTAGGTCTGCCCCGAGGCCTCCTACCGGAGGGACATGCCCGGAACACCTCTCTAGGGAGGCGTCTGGGGGGCATCCGAAATAGATGCCCGAGCCACCTCATCTGCTCCTCTGGATGTGGAGGAGCAGCGGCTCTACTCCGAGCTCCTCCCTGGTGACTGAGCTCCTCACCCTATCTCTAAGGGCGACTGAGCTCCTCACCCTATCTCTAAGGGCGACTGAGCTCCTCCCCCTATCTCTAAGGGTGACTGAGCTCCTCACCCTATCTCTAAGGGCGACTGAGCTCCTCACCCTATCTCTAAGGGCGACTGAGCTCCTCCCCCTATCTCTAAGGGTGACTGAGCTCCTCACCCTATCTCTAAGGGTACGCCCAGCCACCCTACGGAGGAAGCTCATTTCAGCCGCTTGTATCCGGGATCTGGTTCTTTCGGTCATGACCCATAGTTCATGACCATAGGTGAGGGTAGGAACGAAGATCGACCGGTAAATTCAGAGCTTCGTCTTTTGGCTCAGCTCCTTCTTCACCACGACGGACCGATACAACGTCCGCATAACTGCAGACGCTGCACCGATCCGCCTGTCGATCTCACGCTCCATCTTTCCCCCACTCGTGAACAAGACTCAGAGATACTTGAACTCCTCCACCTGTGACAAGGTCACTCCACCGACCTGGAGGGGGCAAGACACCTTTTTCCCGTGGAGAACCATGGCCTCTGATTTAGAGGTGCTGATCTTCATCCCAGCTACTTCACACTCGGTTGCGAACGGTGTCAGTGCAACGCTGGAGATCCAGGCTTGATGGGGCCAACAGAACCACATCATCTGCAAATAGCAGAGATGAGATCCCGTGGTCCCCAAACCCTACCCCTCCGGCCCCCGGCTGTGCCTAGAGATTCTGTCCATATATATTCGGACCCCCCCCCACACACACACACACACACACACACACACACACACACACACACACAACTCCCATGAACCCTCAAGCACCTGGTGGAGGGTCTAGAGCTGGTCCAGTGTTCCACCATCAGGAGAACCTGGTAGAGGGTATAGAGCTGGTCCAGTGTTCCACCATCAGGAGAACCTGGTAGAGGGTATAGAGCTGGTCCAGTGTTCCACCATCAGGAGAACCTGGTGGAGGGTATAGAGCTGGTCCAGTGTTCCACCATCAGGACGTGTGTCTTTTCTTATATTCCGGAAAGGGAGAAAAAGTATCTCCAACGCGAAACGCCATGTTTGCAAATGACCCAACCCAAGAAGAGTGTTCTTGGGTTGGGTGGGACAAAGATACACCTTGTTACAAAAACAGTTAGCACGCCACCGACTGGCACGCTAACTTTGGTGTTTGCTGGTTTTGGCACGTAGACGAAAATCTTCTGAAACAAACAAGGCGTTGTGAATTGAATCAAAGTGTCAATGGGGACTAACTTAGAATTGTTTTTGGTTGACTACTCAAAACTAAGTTTACATTTAATTAGGTACAATTCAGATAATGTAAGAGTAGTTTTATGCTGCACTGACTCCAGCCCTGAACATGTGATGGTGAAAGTTCACTAGTAACGGGTCTGAGAATAAACCTTGGTGCCCCGGAGCTCACGGTGACGGTTCCTTCCTTCCCGCCTTTTGTGAGCAGGTGTTTGTTTACCTTGCTGCTCGAGCCCGGTGGCGGGAACCTTCTCTGGTCTCACGTCCACCAGCCCACCGAGGGTGGACTGTACCACTGTGCTCCAAACAGGGGGGAACCTTCTCTGGTCTCACGTCCAGAAGCCCACCGAGGGTGGACTGTACCACTGTGCTCCAAACAGGGGGGACCTTCTCTGGTCTCACGTCCAGAAGCCCACCGAGGGTGGACTGTACCACTGTGCTCCAAACAGGGGGGACCTTCTCTGGTCTCACGCCCACCAGCCCACCGAGGGCGGACTGTACCACTGTGCTCCAAACAGGGGGGACCTTCTCTGGTCTCACGTCCAGAAGCCCACCGAGGGTGGACTGTACCACTGTGCTCCAAACAGGGGGGACCTTCTCTGGTCTCACGCCCACCAGCCCACCGAGGGTGGACTGTACCACTGTGCTCCAAACAGGGGGGACCTTCTCTGGTCTCACGCCCACCAGCCCACCGAGGGTGGACTGTACCACTGTGCTCCAAACAGGGGGGTGGAAAATACAAGCGGCACGTTTTTCTCTTCCTTTCTTCTTTCTCGCCGTCTCTAAAAAGCATTATATCTCAGGTGTTTATACTCAGAACTACTGTTTAACACTCTCGATGCACGGGGAGTAAAATTAAGCCCCACGCTTGTTTCTGTTTGTGATTTACTGTCACACCACTTCCGGCCACCCCCGCCAACTCTTCCGCTCCGCCGTGCTTCTGCTCGGGTTTTCCTCGGAGAGCAGATCGTCCTCCTGCTGGAGAAAAGACACAAACACAGCGGGGCGCTGGAAGGAGGGACGACCACTGGACGAGAAAGGTGGAGAAAATAAAGAGAAACAACAGGAGCTGCAGAGACAACAACTAATCACTCAAGTGGAAAACGCGACTTGACGTTTATATTTTTTTAAAGAAGTCCCCAGAAATTATTTATCACCGTTTTCCTTCATCTGCTGAATAAAAGGTAAGTTGGTTTATCATTCCCCCTCTTTATTATTGCATGCACGCTCACTTCGTGCAGGACAGTGAGGAAGTCGCCTGTGTGTCACTGTTCATTGATCAGCCCTGCAGCCAGGCAAGGAAAAGGGGGGGAAACGTGCGAAGCGCTTTGTTTTTCCTGCTCAGGAGCAGAAAACCTGCAGGGATGCAACGTGGATGCTTGTTTTGCAGACCGAGTCAGAGTAGCCTGCTCTGTGCTGTGCACGCCCCGCAACACAGCCACTGGAACACCAGCAACACGGGTTATTGTTTAAAAACACTAAAACACCTGCGTGCAAGCGCGATTAAACGTGTGATGGAAGTATTTCCTCCATGTGACAGTGAGAGGAGCACATGTGCACCGCCAGCTGCTCTTTGTTGCTCTGCCTCCTCCTCCATCATGACAGCTGCACCGCTGCTCCCGATGTAGGCCACTAGTGACTGTTTACTGTGCAGGACCCAGACCAGACTGACCCCGTGTCCTCCTCCACCCCTCCATCCCCCCATCCCCATATCTCCATCCCTCCATCCCATCCCTCCATCCCCCATCTCCCCATCTCTCCATCCCATCCCTCCATCCCCCCATCTCTCCATTCCTCCATCCCATCCCTGCATCCCCCATCCCTCCATCCCTCCATCCCACCATCCCTCCATCCCACCCCTTCATCCCTCCACCCCTCCATCCCTCCATCCCACCCCTCCATCCCTCCATCCCATCCCTCCATCCCCCATCCCTCCATCCCACCCCTTCATCCCTCCACCCCTCCATCCCTCCATCCCACCCCTCCATCCCTCCATCCCATCCCTCCATCCCCCATCCCTCCATCCCATCCCTCCACCCCTCCATCCCTCCATCCCATCTCTCCATCCCTCCATCCCATCCCTCCATCCCCCATCTCCCCATCTCTCCATCCCTCCATCCCACCCCTCCATCCCATCCCTCCACCTCTCCATCCCTTCCCTCCATCCCATCCCTCCATCCCATCCCTCCATCCCACCCCTCCATCCCATCCCTTCATCCCTCCACCCTCCACCTCTCCATCCCTCCACCCCTCCATCCCTCCACCTTTGCCTCCCAGCAGAGGAGCATCTCCGCTCTTCTCTTTGTGTTTTACCAGGCAGGTTCTCTTCAGGCCTCAGCACCGACAGTGGCCATTGAGGGGGGAGGAGGAGGAGGGGGGGGGGGGGGGGGGGGGGGGTGTTGTTGCTCTCAGAAAGCCAGAGGAGGGGAATCTGTGTCAATGTCAAATAGAGGTGTGTCCCCTGGATGTGTGTGATTTCATTTGCCCTTCACTGGTTTTGATAAAACAAAGATCAGAGGGGAGAAGAAAAGGAAAAAAGAAAATACAACAATGGAGTGCAAAGGGTTTCATAAGAGTGTCGGTGTGTTGTGGAGCAGGGAATGTTTAGCTTCAGTGTCGTGCCAAATCCAAGGACGGACTCACACACGCACGCGCAGACTCTGAGTCATAGCGCTTTGAAGCTGTTTGGGTGAAGTGGAGCCTCTGACAGGGAGCTTCAGTCTGTCTGTGCCTGCAGTGTGTGTGTGTGTGCAGTGTGTGTGTGTGTGTGCAGTGTGTGTGTGTGTGCGTGCAGTGTGTGTGTGTGTGTGTGTGTGCGTGCAGTGTGTGTGCAGTGTGTATGTGTGCGTGCAGTGTGTGTGTGCAGTGTGTGTGTGCGTGCAGTGTGTGCAGTGTGTGTGCAGTGTGTGCGTGCAGTGCATGTGTGCAGTGTGTGTGTGCGTGCAGTGTGTGTGCCTAGTGTGTGTGTGTGTGTGTGCAGTGTGTGTGTGCGTGCAGTGTGTGCGTGCAGTGTGTGTGCCTACAGTGTGTGTGCAGTGTGTGTGTGCGTGCAGTGTGTGTGTGCAGTGTGTGTGTGTGTGCAGTGTGTGTGTGTGTGTGCGTGCAGTGTGTGTGCAGTGTGTGTGTGTGTGTGTGCAGTGTGTGTGCGTGCAGTGTGTGTGTGTGCAGTGTGTGTGTTTGGTGTGTGTGTGCGTGCAGTGTGTGCGTGTGTGCAGTGTGTGCGTGCGTGCAGTGTGTGTGCGTGCAGTGTGTGTGCAGTGTGTGTGTGCAGTGTGTGTGTGCGTGCAGTGTGTGTGTCCGTGCAGTGTGTGCGTGCGTGCAGTGTGTGTGTGTGCGTGCAGTGTGTGTGTGTGCAGTGTGTCTGCGTGCGTGCAGTGTGTGCGTGCAGTGTGTGTGTGCCTGCAGTGTGTGTGTGTGTGTGTGTGTGTGTGTGTGTGCAGTGTGTGTGTGCAGTACGTGTGTGCGTGCAGTGCACGTGCAGACAGCCTCTTCTCAGACATCTTTGACACTATTGCTCAGCGCTGACATGAGGAAATGCACAGGATCAGAAATGAGTGAAAAATCATCCACACACAGTTTTGTGGTCTTGGTGGGAAAAGGTGGGTGTGGTTTACCTGCAGCCTGGCACTGTTGCTCCATCCATCCATCCATCCATCCATCCATCCATCCATCCATCCATCCATCCATCCATCCATCCATCCATCCTTCCTCCCGCAAACTGTGTCTAGATCAGCATTCACCCTGGACATGTCCCCCATCCATCACCCTGAACATGTCCCCCGTCCATCACCCTGGACATGTCCCCCGTCCAGCACCCTGGACATGTCCCCCGTCCATCACCCTGGACATGTCCCCCGTCCATCACCCTGGACATGTCCCCCGTCCATCACCCTGGACATGTCCCCCGTCCATCACCCTGGACATGTCCCCCGTCCATCACCCTGGACATATCCCCCGTCCATCACCCTGGACATGTCCCCCGTCCAGCACCCTGGACATGTCCCCTGTCCATCACCCTGGACATGTCCCCCATCCATCACCCTGGACATATCCCCCGTCCATCACCCTGGACATATCCCCCGTCCATCACCCTGGACAAACACACAGAGAAAGATGACCACCAACACACATTCACACCAAAGGTCACCAGTTAAGGTCACATGTATGTTTTGAGGAAATGTGACCAGACAGGTGCTGATTGGACGTACATGGTGACGATGGAGGGGATTTTCACAGATGTGCAAATATTTCCTAACATGTGTGTCGTCTTCTGCTGCGGGGACATTGGCTCATGTGTTTCACAGCCGGTGGCCGACAGCCACTCTCTTGTTGTGTAACAGTAACATGGGCATTGTGCTTTTATTGTGACGACACATTGAGGGTCGCTTTACCGCAAATCTGTGTATCCGTGGCCTTTATCTCCATAGAGTTGGTGATGCTGCCTCTGGGACGTACGTCCTTACAGTGGGGGTGATTTTGCGTGGATATGAAAATATTGAACATTTGTGCTGGTATTGAAATTAGAAGAGGTTTTTTTAGACCCAGTCGCAGACAGTCCAGCCTCGAGACATAACAGTTGTTACAGTGGCAGACTTTATACCAAGACTTACCTACAAGTGGGCTTTTTCTTCCACTCTTTCACAGTCTGGTTTAAACAAGACATTTCCCCACATTTAGGACCACCTGCTGATACGGTACGTGTGTGTTTATGTATTTTAAAGGACCCATATTGTCTATATTTCATGTTCCACAGTCCCTCCTCTGCTCATGTGGATAATAATGTGGCTGATCCAGTAGAAACGTAATAATGTGGCTGATCCAGTAGAAACATAATAATGTGGCTGATCCAGTAGAAACATAATAATGTAGGTGATCCAGTAGAAACATAATAATGTGGGTGATCCAGTAGAAACATAATAATGTAGGTGATCCAGTAGAAACATAATAATGTGACTGATCCAGTAGAAACATAATAATGTGGCTGATCCAGTAGAAACATAATAATGTAGGTGATCCAGTAGAAACATAATAATGTAGGTGATCCAGTAGAAACATAATAATGTAGGTGATCCAGTAGAAACATAATAATGTAGGTGATCCAGTAGAAACATAATAATGTGGCTGATCCAGTAGAAACATAATAATGTAGGTGATCCAGTAGAAACATAATAATGTGACTGATCCAGTAGAAACATAATAATGTAGGTGATCCAGTAGAAACATAATAATGTAGGTGATCCAGTAGAAACATAATAATGTAGGTGATCCAGTAGAAACATAATAATGTGGCTGATCCAGTAGAAACATAATAATGTGGGTGATCCAGTAGAAACATAATAATGTGGCTGATCCAGTAGAAACATAATAATGTAGGTGATCCAGTAGAAACATAATAATGTGTCTGATCCAGTAGAAACATAATAATGTAGGTGATCCAGTAGAAACATAATAATGTAGGTGATCCAGTAGAAACATAATAATGTAGGTGATCCAGTAGAAACATAATAATGTGGCTGATCCAGTAGAAACATAATAATGTGGCTGATCCAGTAGAAACATAATAATGTAGGTGATCCAGTAGAAACATAATAATGTGGCTGATCCAGTAGAAACATAATAATGTGGCTGATCCAGTAGAAACATAATAATGTGGCTGATCCAGTAGAAACATAATAATGTAGGTGATCCAGTAGAAACATAATAATGTGGCTGATCCAGTAGAAACATAATAATGTAGGTGATCCAGTAGAAACATAATAATGTAGGTGATCCAGTAGAAACATAATAATGTGGCTGATCCAGTAGAAACATAATAATGTGGCTGATCCAGTAGAAACATAATAATGTAGGTGATCCAGTAGAAACATAATAATGTGGCTGATCCAGTAGAAACATAATAATGTAGGTGATCCACTAGAAACATAATAATGTGGGTGATCCAGTAGAAACATAATAATGTGACTGATCCAGTAGAAACATAATAATGTAGGTGATCCACTAGAAACATAATAATGTGGGTGATCCAGTAGAAACATAATAATGTAGGTGATCCAGTAGAAACATAATAATGTGGGTGATCCAGTAGAAACATAATAATGTAGGTGATCCAGTAGAAACATAATAATGTGACTGATCCAGTAGAAACAAAATAATGTAGGTGATCCAGTAGAAACATAATAATGTGGCTGATCCAGTAGAAACATAATAATGTGGCTGATCCAGTAGAAACATAATAATGTAGGTGATCCAGTAGAAACATAATAATGTGGGTGATCCAGTAGAAACATAATAATGTAGGTGATCCAGTAGAAACATAATAATGTGACTTATCCAGTAGAAACATAATAATGTAGGTGATCCAGTAGAAACATAATAATGTGGCTGATCCAGTAGAAACATAATAATGTAGGTGATCCAGTAGAAACATAATAATGTGGCTGATCCAGTAGAAACATAATAATGTAGGTGATCCAGTAGAAACATAATAATGTGGGTGATCCAGTAGAAACATAATAATGTAGGTGATCCAGTAGAAACATAATAATGTGGCTGATCCAGTAGAAACATAATAATGTGGGTGATCCAGTAGAAACATAATAATGTGGCTGATCCAGTAGAAACATAATAATGTGACTGATCCAGTAGAAACATAATAATGTGGCTGATCCAGTAGAAACATAATAATGTAGGTGATCCAGTAGAAACATAATAATGTAGGTGATCCAGTAGAAACATAATAATGTAGGTGATCCAGTAGAAACATAATAATGTAGGTGATCCAGTAGAAACATAATAATGTAGGTGATCCAGTAGAAACATAATAATGTAGGTGATCCAGTAGAAACATAATAATGTAGGTGATCCAGTAGAAACATAATAATGTAGGTGATCCAGTAGAAACATAATAATGTAGGTGATCCAGTAGAAACATAATAATGTGACTGATCCAGTAGAAACATAATAATGTGGCTGATCCAGTAGAAACATAATAATGTAGGTGATCCAGTAGAAACATAATAATGTAGGTGATCCAGTAGAAACATAATAATGTGGGTGATCCAGTAGAAACATAATAATGTAGGTGATCCAGTAGAAACATAATAAAGTGGCTGATCCAGTAGAAACATAATAATGTGGCTGATCCAGTAGAAACATAATAATGTGGGTGATCCAGTAGAAACATAATAATGTGGGTGATCCAGTAGAAACATAATAATGTGGGTGATCCAGTAGAAACATAATAAAGTGGCTGATCCAGTAGAAACACTCACAACTAGTGAAATTCTAGTATTTCTTGGACTCAGCTGACGTCACCTCTCATGATGGTGGTTCTCAGCTCCTCCACCTCCTCCACCCTCACGGAGACTGCAGCCCAGCCCACAGCCGCCTCCTCCACCCCCTGGGTGACGTAGCAGCAGCTCAGCTGGTAGTTGTAGTAATGTACTGACAGTTTAAGAGACAGAGAGAGCAGAGAAGAGGCTCCTTGGCACATTGGTGGGCGTGTCTTGTTTTGGTTTCTCCTCATGTCAATCTTCCTGGAGGCGGGGCTTCTCCAGCTCTGTGACGTCATCAAATAGAATCAAGGTGTTGAGCTCCCCCACCAGGTAGAACAGAGAAACATCTCTGTGAACTCAAGCTGGAGGATCAATGAAAAAACACTTTGGGGATTATATGAACCCCAAATAGAACGTTTATCATGTTTAAAGACCAGAAAAGTCCATTTAGTAGAATATGGGAACTTTAACGGCCATTATCTGATAAAACCAGGTTTATAACATCATGGACATAAAACATTATTTGACGTAATTGACGGATGTGAAAACAAAACGTAAGAGTGAAACATTTTGTAATTGAGCAGTCATGCGTGATTAAAGCTGTCGTACTAGCAGGAATCCTGCCTTCTGTTCAGTCTCCCGTTCAAAGTCTTTATTGGCCCTGTTGATGGCGTGCCAAGACTATACTGTTCCACACAGCAGTGTTGTGTCCAGCACATGTCACCCTAACGTTGGTCTGAAGTGTGTGAAATCGACGCTGTGATTAAAGCATCACGTCTTTCTTTCTGTCACGGCGGTTATGCATGTGGTTTTATGGCGGCCCTTTACCCGTGCGTACGGTATCAAAGACTTCAAAGGCAAACTTGATGGTCATTATGTCGGTTCCAAAGAGTGTCGATAACGACGACAGTCCGGGTCCAAGTGTCTTTGACGGTGTCGTCTTCAAACTCTTGTGTGATTGGTCAGACTTTTCTTGTTTACTTCCGCATTCTGCCACAATTCCGCCACAGTGGCTTCTATTTACGCTCGCTAATGAATCTATCAGTCATATTTAATCATGGTTAGCCTGTAGCCTCGCCACTGTGTGAGCCCCGAAACGTGCTAGAATGTAGCATGAAGCCTGGGTCTGAGTTTACGTGATGTCCTTGAACGCATCACTCAGGGCTGTCGGATGTTGCTGCTGAAAGTTGTTAAAACCAGACCAGACAAGCTTTCCTGTTTATTATTGAAACAGTTCAACAAGATGTATTTCTGAAAACATTTGAAGCGAGAACTAAGCTGTGCACTTGTGTGGCTGGCGTGAAGGGGTGTGGCTGGCGTGAGGGGGCGTGGCTGCCGTGAGGGGGCGTGGCCTGTGACTTCCACAACTTCTTCTCTGAATATGAACTCTCCGGCCAAACAAGCCTTTGTTCTCAGCAGCTGACTGGTGGTGTACACCCCCAAATCCTTCTCATGGGGGTGTACAAGGGCCTGAGAACCTTCTCATGGGGGTGTACAGGGGCCGGAGAACCTCATCATGGGGGTGTACAGGGGCCGGAGAACCTTCTCATGGGGGTGTACAAGGGCCTGAGAACCTTCTCATGGGGGTGTACAGGGGCCTTACAACCTCATCATGGGGGTGTACAGGGGCCTGAGAATCTCATCATGGGGGTGTACAGGGGCCTGAGAACCTCATCATGGGGGTGTACAGGGGCCTGAGAACCTTCTCATGGGGGTGTACAGGGGCCTGAGAACCTTCTCATGGGGGTGTACAGGGGCCGGAGAACCTCATCATGGGGGTGTACAGGGGCCGGAGAACCTTCTCATGGGGGTGTACAAGGGCCTGAGAACCTTCTCATGGGGGTGTACAGGGGCCGGAGAACCTCATCATAGGGGTGTACAGGGGCCTGAGAACCTCATCATGGGGGTGTACAGGGGCCTGAGAACCTCATCATGGGGGTGTACAGGGGCCTGAGAACCTCCTCATGGGGGTGTACAGGGGCCTTGGAACCTCATCATGGGGGTGTACAGGGGCCTGAGAACCTCATCATGGGGGTGTACAGGGGCCTGAGAACCTCATCATGGGGGTGTACAGGGGCCTGAGAACCTTCTCATGGGGGTGTGCAGGGGCCTGAGAACCTCATCATGGGGGTGTACAGGGGCCGGAGAACCTCATCATGGGGGTGTACAGGGGCCTTACAACCTCATCATGGGGGTGTACAGGGGCCGGAGAACCTTCTCATGGGGGTGTACAAGGGCCGGAGAACCTTCTCATGGGGGTGTACAGGGGCCTTACAACCTTCTCATGGGGGTGTACAGGGGCCTGAGAACCTCATCATGGGGGTGTACAGGGGCCGGAGAACCTTTGGTTTGGGTTGGTCTAATGGGGGGTTTGCCTCCTGGGAAGCCTCTCATCCAGGGGGGTCAAACTGGTTTCGGCTGAGGGGCCACATCAACCTAACCTGACCTCTGACCTCTGGAGGCCCAACAAGTCCAACAGAACATATCAAACTGCAGATCTGGACAAATGTCAACGTCTTTCCTTCTTTTGATTCTTTTGTAACTGCAACAATTCACCCGTCTATTCTGAAATATACACATTAAAGGAAATCAGATATTATTACATTTGTCACCTTGTCTGGATCTATTTTTATTCACGATTCAAACAATTTGTCATCATCTGGACATTGTTTTGAGTTTACGTGTCTAAAGTATCACTTCACATAAGTTGGACTCATTGTTTTATTGTGAAAGGCGTTGCGTCATGTGACCTCCACGGACGCATAAAGGTTGGGGGTCAAATTCTGACCAAGGGAGGTTTTCAATGTCATTTCTGACAATCTACTGTTTTTAGATCAGCCTCTGTCCGTTTTCATGTTTATACTTAAAAAACCTCACATGGCGGCCGGATTAGATCCTGTGGCGGGCCGGTTCTGGCCCCCGGGCCTCCGGGCCGGTTCTGGCCCCCAGGCCGGTTCTGGCCCCCGGGCCACATGTTGGACACCCCTGGTCAGAGCCCTGGTCAGTGACACAGATCAGCACTGGCCTCTGTTGTGTCGGTTTGAAGACTCTACGGGACGTAGACCTCCTCTCCTCTCCTCTCCTCTCCTCTCCTCTCCTCTCCTCTCCTCTCCTCTCCTCTCCTCTCCTCTCCTCTCCTCTCCTCTGGTCTCCTCTCCTCTGGTCTCCTCTCCTCTCCTCTCCTCTCCTCTCCTCTCCCCTCCCCTCCCCTCCCCTCCCCTCTCCTCTCCTCTCCTCTCCTCTCCTCTCCCCTCCCCTCCCCTCCCCTCCTCTCCTCTCCTCTCCCCTCCCCTCCCCTCCCCTCCTCTCCTCTCCTCTCCTCTCCTCTCCTCTCCTCTCCTCTCCTCTCCTCTCCTCTCCCCTCCCCTCCCCTCCCCTCCCCTCCCCTCCCCTCCCCTCCCCTCCCCTCTCCTCTCCTCTCCTCTCCTCTCCTCTCCTCTCCTCTCCTCTCCTCTCCTCTCCTCTCCCCTCCCCTCCCCTCCCCTCCCCTCCCCTCCTCTCCCCTCCCCTCCCCTCCCCTCCCCTCCCCTCCCCTCCTCTCCTCTCCTCTCCTCTCCTCTCCTCTCCCCTCCCCTCCCCTCCCCTCCCCTCCCCTCCCCTCCCCTCCCCTCCCCTCCCCTCCCCTCTCCTCTCCTCTCCTCTCCTCTCCTCTCCTCTCCTCTCCTCTCCTCTCCTCTCCTCTCCTCTCCTCTCCTCTCCTCTCCTCTCCTCTCCTCTGTTCCACTGTGTTTGCAGGAAGTCTTCACTGTTGCGTGCTGAGCAGAACCGTAGACATTGTATAGTTTGACAGTCGTCAGTGTCGAGACAGACGGAGACACACATGTGGGGACACATTTGTCCTATTCACAAATATATTCCACTTTGAAATCTGGAGTATCAGTTTTCAACAGGTTTATAAACCACACAAGGACTTGAAAAAGTCAGAAAATGAAAAATAAAAATCTTGAAGCTTTCAATGTTGAATTTTGGCCATTTTAATCTGTGCTCCCTAAACTGTGTGTGTTAGTTAAAAGTTCATCTCTTTTATGAAAAGCGTTTGACTTGTTGCACATTTCCAGTCACAAGTTCTGTTCATAGACTTAAATGAGATGAGAAAACACATGCATGTGTAGTAATGTGTACATATCTCAGTGACATAAACACAGTAATGTGAAATATATTGACACGTTGCCTTGTGGGAACCCATCAAATAGAGCAAATCGATGGCACTTTACTTTTAGATTTGTTCCTTTCATCTCATATAAATATTTTGGTGACATTTCTCTCCACAATAAGACAATTTGGTGACTCAAAAATGGTAAATGACTATTAAGGCTGAAGAACTCCAAGGCCTTGTTTTGTCTCCTACAGCCGGCAAACATGGCGTTGCTTTGAAAAGCGTCCAGATGTGATTTGGTGACTTACTTTGTAGTGCCGTGTCGTGCACATCTGTCGAGGCCCAGAATAAAGCCTTGAGCTGGAACCTGGCGCCGCGCCTCCCGGGGTTTGTGTCCCGGCCAGACTCATAATCCAAGATCAACTTGTTGACATCATTAAAGTGGCAGCCGGGAATCAGTGTGGCTGTTTCCTGTGATGGCGCTCTGGAACCAGCCCTGAACCCCCCCCGGAGAGGAATGTGTGCGCCGACTGTTTGCTGGTCGTGCCGTTAAAGCCACTTGCCGTCGTACACGGTGACCCGAAGAGTCACCACTGGGCTCGTTGGCCACCATGGACCGGCCCGGCCTCGTGACAGACGGGCCACCGGACCTTCCCGCTGTTGGTTTGGCTCGGCGGGGACAGTTTGACCTTTGGTCTCCAGCCAGAGTCGATTTGAACGCCTCACGTTGTTCACAGCGCCGTGGTGTAAAACAGCTTGTGGTCCTGGACGGCAAGTATTGTTTCCTCAAGCACTAATGCACTTCCTGGCCACCGGTGGAAACCTGCTGGAGCAGATTCAGCCTCTCGCCTTGCTTGTTTAGTCTTCCAGTGTGAACCTTTCCTCCAGCGCTGTTTGCCGATGGGTCAGAGTGACGGCAGGGAATGACTGAGCTCATGGTTCTACTGTCCACACACACAATGCTTCTACACCGGCTGTATTTCTGACCTGCACTTCACTACCAGACTTCCCAGAGAGAACAATTATTTGTTCAGGTTTTTTTTTAACCAATTCTAATCATTTTCAGCTAAAGAATTTGATCATGTTGTTTAAAGAGATGCATTATAACAACGTAATAGGTCTACCCAAACTCAAACCATCGGCCTGAAGTGGAACACATGTTTTTAATGGACTTTGCAACGTTTTTGATTGATCAAATCAAGCAATGATTCTTAATTCTATTACGATGAATAGGAAGTAAATACACTGGACGCTACAGTTGCTTTGAATAACGTGTTGAAATCACTTCATCTCCTTGATATTTGGACAATTCAGTATTTCCCTGAGAAGGAGTACTGCTTCTTTACACAAGTTCATTATACCGACACAACTATTGACGACTCAGATCGTAGGTCCGTTACTATCGTGTGGTAGGGCTGCAACGATTCGTCGACGTTGTCGACAAAAATCGATAATAGAAATTGTCGACAATGAATTCCATTGTCGACATTCGTCGCTAGACGGGTTTTCCCAACAGAGTGAGGCGTCTCACTTCATCACAATCTCTGCCGAGTCGCACGTGCGCAATAGCGTCTCTGGTAACGTACACAGAAAGAATGGCGGCGTCCAACACAGCAGCTGCGCGCACGAGAACCTCTGTCCTTGGACAGAGGTTTATTTATTTTTGGATTTATGGCCTGTCAGCAGCAAAGTTGAATAAAAGATGCATTTTTCATTGAAGTACCCACCTTTCTTGTGTTTATTATCATGTGCCACATAATTAAAGCAACCTCATGCTAAATTTAAGGAAAAATTAATAATTATCCGATTGGTCGACTAATCGTTTCAATAGTCGGTGACTAGTCGACTGTTAAAATAGTCGTTAGTTGCAGCCCTATTGTGTGGTGATGCAACGTAACTCTACCCGGCGCTATTTAGAGCACTTTAAAACAACACCGTACACAGACAGGGGCAGGTACAAATATAGACTTTATTAACAAATAATTAATCAAATTAATAAAACACAATCACTAAAACTGTAGAAACAATAAAGGTCGACGTCTCGGAGTTAAAAGCCAAAGAGAAAAAGTGTTTTCGGAGAGGTTTTAAAAACAGGAAGTGAGTCGTCCTGTTCGGTGTGTAAAACAAGTCGGCCCACGGTTTTGGGGCTGCGAGTGAAAAAGCGTGGCGGCGTCTCTGCTTCCTCTTGGTTTTGTGGACGAACGACGACGACGACTGACCTGAGAGAACGCCAGGGAGGGTAAACACTGTCAATGCTGTGGGGCCATGAAGGCGTTTAAAAACTAATACAAGAATTTTAAAACCGATCCTAAAGCGAACAGGGAGCCAGTGAATGATGTTAAAACTGGCGTGACGTGCTCGTGTTGTTTGGCTCCGTTAAAAGTCGAGCGGCGACATTTTGGATCAGAAGACGAGAGTGACGACCGGCTGAGCACAAGCAATATTCTAAATATTCTAAACCAGGGCTGTCGCGGTACAGGTACAGCTGGCAATGTAATCCTAATTTACTTGGTGATGAAATATTGTGTGTAAAAGGTTCAGACTTCATCAAGCAGTATGTGGCATTCAGTGTCACGCGGAGTTTCAGAGTCAACGTTGTGTGAGGCTTTTCAGAGGACAAGCAATATATGGAGCAGCACAGAAGAAACACAGGAGACAGAAGTTGTTAGAAATCGACCAGAAGCTTCCTCTGCTGGAAAAACAGAGTGTCTCCATCTCCGCCGGTTCTAAAGGACATTGTAAGGCGGAAACACCAATATCACCGCGTTCTTTCCAAGCACATCAACATCACATCCTAAACTCAGACACTTTCTTCAAAAAAAAGCCATAAAGTATTAAAAGAAGAAGTCAGTTCATTAGAATCTGCAGTGAACAAGGCCAGCTGTAATCAGAATCCAGCGTTGCGTCACAGGTGGAGTCAGGTCCCTCAACATCTGAAAGCAGATCCTGTTGTCGTCTCGCAAATAGTCTGACGTGACGACGTCCAGCAGCTGCACTTCACCGCTGAGCCGATTCACGTGAAGTATCACTGCAACGCTCGACCTGAGTCAACAAGTCACACTGTGGACGTCGTTCTGGAGCTGGAGTTCCTCAAGGCTCCTTCTGCGTTGTCACAAAGATCCTCTTCACACAACAAGGGTCGTTATTACAACCTAAACTAGCATGTTTACACAAACAAGAGTCGTTATTACAACCTAAACTAGCATGTTTACACAAACAAGAGTCATTATTACAACCTAAACTAACATGTTTACACAAACAAGAGTCATTATTACAACCTAAACTAACATGTTTACACAAACAAGAGTCGTTATTACAACCTAAACTAACATGTTTACACAAACAAGAGTCATTATTACAACCTAAACTAGCATGTTTACACAAACAAGAGTCGTTATTACAACCTAAACTAGCATGTTTACACAAACAAGAGTCGTTATTACAACCTAAACTAACATGTTTACACAAACAAGAGTCGTTATTACAACCTAAACTAGCATGTTTACACAAACAAGAGTCGTTATTACAACCTAAACTAGCATGTTTACACAAACAAGAGTCGTTATTACAACCTAAACTAGCATGTTTACACAAACAAGAGTCGTTATTACAACCTAAACTAGCATGTTTACACAAACAAGAGTCATTATTACAACCTAAACTAACATGTTTACACAAACAAGAGTCGTTATTACAACCTAAACTAACATGTTTACACAAACAAGAGTCATTATTACAACCTAAACTAACATGTTTACACAAACAAGAGTCGTTATTACAACCTAAACTAACATGTTTACACAAACAAGAGTCAACTAACATGTAAACCACACTGACGACCATACTCCTACCTACTGCCTGCCGCCACACGGACCTCCTCCTCCTCTTCCTCCTCCTCCTCCTCTTCCTCTTCCTCTTCCTCCTCTTCCTCCTCTTCCTCCTCCTCCTCCTCTTCCTCTTCCTCTTCCTCTTCCTCCTCCTCCTCCTCCTCCTCTTCCTCCTCCTCTTTCTCCTCCTCCTCCTCTTTCTCCTCCTGTTCCTCCTCCTCTTTCTCCTCCTCCTCCTCTTTCTCCTCCTCCTCCTCTTCCTCCTCCTCCTCCTGCCCTTCCTCCTCTTCTTCCTCCTCTCCCTCTTCCTCTTCCTCTTCCTCCTCCTCTTCCACCTCCTCTTCCACCTCCTCTTCCTCTCCTTCCTCCTCCTCTTCCTCTTCCTCTTCCTCCTCCTCCTGCCCTTCCTCCTCCTCGTCCTCCTCCTCCTCCTCTTCCTCCTCTTCCTCTTCCTCCTCTTCCTCTTTCTCCTCCTCCTCCTCCTCTTTCTCCTCCTCCTCTTCCTCCTCTTCTTCCTCCTCCTCCTCCTCTTTCTCCTCCTCTTCCTCTTCCTCCTCCTCCTCCCCTACCTCTTCCTCTTCCTCTTCCTCTTCCTCTTCCTCTTCCTCTTCCTCTTCCTCTTCCTCCTCCTCCTCCTCCTCCTCCTCTTCCTCCTCCTCCTCCTCCCCTACCTCCTCCTCCTCTTTCTCCTCCTCCTCTTCCTCCTCCTCCTCCTCCTCCTCTTTCTCCTCCTCCTCTTCCTCCTCCTCCTCTTCCTCCTCCTCTTCCTCCTCCTCCTCCTCCTCTTCCTGCTCAGTCAACTTTTTTTTCAGAAGCATAAAAAGTAATGAAACTTCAGGATTAGAAAGTCAAAATAATCAAAACCTTTCAAAAGCGTCACTTAATCAGTTGAAGTAGTTTTGATGTGTTGAAGTCCAGTGAGTTTTTAATACGGTGACGATCTGAATGTTGACGAAAGTGAAACATTCAAAATGGCGGACGTCATTCAAGGGAACCATGAGGAATCCTCCCACGCTATTCAGTCAGAATGAAGATCTCCTGGTAAGACGCAGCGTCACAGCTTCACATTCCTAATGTGGGCCCCTCTCACCCTTATGTGTGCAAAAAAAGTCACACGTTAAAGAGACATTATGAAAGAAGTGGGTGTGTCCAGTGAAAGTGGGTGTGTCCAGGGGAAGTGGGTGTGTCCAGTGAAAGTGGGTGTGTCCAGTGGCATTTGGCTGCAGTGTAAAGATTTGGAGATTTAGTGGGCAGAACATCACGGTGTGATAAAACATGTAGAGGAAGTCACTGCAAGCATCAGGGTCACCTTAACCCGAACCCTCGTCAAAATAAGAGCCAGCGCTGTCCCTTGTTGGAGACGCTGTTTGTGTGTCCAGCCCAGTCCGGCTCGTTGGCAGGAGCCACACCAGGGATCTCTGAGGCCGGAGAGGTTCCACTTCCCAGCCTCTCCTTGAACGAGGACGGGCTGCCTGTCCTTCTGAAGTCTTCCTCCGTCTCCCTCCGTCTCCCTCCGTCTCCCTCCGTCTCCCTCCGTCTTCCTCCGTCTCCCTCCGTCTCCCTCCGTCTCCCTCCATCTCCCTCCGTCTTCCTCCGTCTTCCTTGTCTCCCTCCGTCTCCCTCTGTCTTCCTCCGTCTCCTGGGTCTTGGTGGTGTTGAGGGGAGCTGCTTCTTACTGCTGCAGTCAGTGAAGACCTCCAGCAGCTCCCTGTTCTCCTGCTCTCACACTCCTCACACTCCTCACACTCCTCACACTCCTCACACTCCTCACACTCCTCGCACTCCTCCCACTCCTCGCACTCCTCACACTCCTTACACTCCTTTCACTCCTCGCTCTCCTCACACTCCTCACACTCCTCACACTCCTCACACTCCTCGCACTCCTCGCACTCCTCACACTCCTTACACTCCTCGCTCTCCTCACACTCCTCGCACTCCTCGCACTCCTCGCACTCCTCACACTCCTTACACTCCTTTCACTCCTCGCTCTCCTCGCTCTCCTCGCGCTCCTCGCACTCCTCGCACTCCTCACACTCCTCACACTCCTTACACTCCTTACACTCCTTTCACTCCTCGCACTCCTCGCACTCCTCACACTCTCCTCACACTCCTCGCAGTCCTCGCACTCCTCGCACTCCTTGCACTCCTCACACTCCTCACACTGCAGTATCGTCAGGGTATTAGTGAATGTGGAGGAGCCTGATGTGTGGCGAGCAGGACTGTCCAGCCTGACGACCCTGAGCGTTCCTCTCAGCTTGGTGCTGAAGGCTCTGAAAGGAGGACGCCATCCCGTCCAGCATCGTATCGGTCAACACAATTCACCGATCGGAAATTCCCCGTCCAACCGGTGGAGGTTTCTTCAGCTCGCTGAAAGTCACGTAAGAACCAGGCACATCCAGACAGGCTGGGTCGTCCACACCAGCCTGGTCCTGGGAGGCCCACTGAGGAGGATCTAGTTCCTCAGTGGTTTGGTTTATGTCTGGCAGCTCCTCTTTTATCCAAGTGTCTTGGAGCTGCTGAAGACAAAAGCAACCAGTTGGTGAACAGACGAAGCTCCAACACACTCCACTCCTCAATGAAGCTCCACACATTGAGGAGTGGAGGCCAGCAGCCGAGGAAGAAAAGTGGTGAAACATCCAGAAACAGCTCAGACTGATGCTAAGCTGTGGTTTAACACAACCATCCACATGCTACTGAACCCTGAATGTTTGATTGTTTCTGGGAAATATAGAGACAGAACAGGTGTGTGTGTTCATTCATTTTGAGAGCAACATTTTAGAGCATATTCTCTTTTAATAAAAGCCAAATTTTCCGGTTAAAAGCCAAAATGTATAGTTCAGACATCATTGTGATTGCTACGTTATTTCTCACTTGAGTTTAGGTTGTGCTATCAATAGTCCACACTGTAGTGAAACATCTATTGCAGACGTATTCAATGCAATATGTTTAGAATGTGAAGACAAACCCAGACTCTCCAGTTGAGAAGAATCTGTGTATCAACTGAAACTAGCATATTCCAGTGTTGAACACTGATCACTCTGTTGACAGTCAGTTCAACTCAGCGCCTCAAAGCCAGCAAATATCACTCACCAGAGTCACAAATGCAAAACAAACATTGAGATTTGTGCTCACAGGCGATTAAAGCGGAACCGTTTGGACGACATCCCGATCCGTCTGAACACACTCGGAATGTTTCTCCTACTCAGAACGACGTGTTTCTGTTTCGGAGTGGATGTATTATTTTTTTTAGCAATGTTTTCATAATGGAGTTGAAAGCCTGCCGGCTCGTGCTCAGTATCACAAACACTCATTTCTGATGCTCTGGAAATTCAGTAAACGTTCCTAAACCACTTTATTCAATCATAAAAGTTGTTCTTAACCGCAGGACAAACGCACGATATGGAACTTGTTTTGTTTCATTAATCAGGCTTGACCTCGGTACAAAACGTAAACTGACGCATTGTCATTTCACCTTCTTTTACTGTGGCCCAGACTCTAGAAACTAAGTGTCCTGTTTCCATGACAACGGGGAGCGCCATGTTGAATTGGCTAAAACAAGGAAGTTTGTGTTTCCCTCCAAACATTCCAGTTTGGTAATGAGGCGTGGAACCTGGAGTCCCTGGTTCTTCATCAGGTGGTTGTTCTGGTGCTGGTCTGGTGCTGGTCTGGTGCTGGTCTGGTGCTGGTCTGGCTGCTCTGGTGCTGGTCTGGTGCTGCTCCGGTGCTGGTCTGGTGCTGCTCTGGTGCTGGTCTGGTGCTGCTCTGGTGCTGGTCTGGTGCTGCTCTGGTGCTGGTCTGGTGCTGGACTGGTGCTGGTCTGGCTGCTCTGGTGCTGGTCTGGCGCTGGTCCTGGTCTGGCGCTGGTGTGGCTGGTCTGGTCCTGGTCTGGTCCTGGTCTGGCTGGTCTGGTCCTGGTCTGATGCTGGTCTGGTGCTGGTCTGGTGCTGGTCTGGTGCTGGTCTGGTCCTGGTCTGGTCCTGGTCTGGTGCTGGTCTGGTGCTGGTCTGGTGCTGGTCTGGTGCTGGTCTGGCTGGTTGATGGGCACCAGAGTGCAGGAGCTTCTTCACAGTTCCATAAGAGCTGCACTCAGTCCCAGAAGTCCTCTCCGTTCAGCCTCTGTCCACTTCTAGAGGACGGATGTGAGCCTGGTCCTTGTGATGTGAGCTCAGTTGGACTTCTACCGTGTGCAGAGTGAATCCAACTCCCCGGTACTGAGCTGGAGGAGCACTTCTCGCTGTGTCCGGGTTCCAGGTCTCGTCTGAAAGACAATTCTGACTGGAGTCGGGCAGGATCCACATTTTACACCATGAAACCGTCACACATTCACATAAGTTTCCACTTTTAACAATACAAGTCATCAGGCTATGAAGTGAATTGAACTGGATGTGAAGCGTTTGGACAATTAAATAACAGAACCGTGGTTTCTAAAGAGTGAAGACGGGACAAATACACGAGTTCAGCGGCAGTCTACATGTCGGGGAAACGTGGCTGCATTCATGGGACTCTGGGACTTCCCGGCTATTTGTGTGGAGGTCAATAACAAATTGATGTCGGCTCTGATGGTCCCTGTTCACTGCTCCGCTGCCAGAGTGTGAAAAACCCCGGAGAGGTTCCAGCAGGGTCTGAGGGCACGTTGTGTTTTTGCACTGCAAACAGTTTATTCTCATTGGGTTTCCCGGAACGACTGTCTGCTGTTCAGCTTTCAGGAAAAGAAGTCATCTGGAGGCATTTGGATTCACGCTTCCTCTCAGGTGTAATGTGTGGTCAGTCTGCGACACACATGGTGTCACGTTAACTGACAACCACACACCAGTTGTGGAACTGGCAGCTGAAGACAGCTGCACTTTCATCTCTTTTATCCCTTTGTGACACCAACTGGCTTGATGCACAGCTTGTCATCTGGTCTTCTGCTTCACAGTCACTTCTGGGCCGTCACACCCAAAACTGTATTAACTGTCATCTTGTCAACAAGAGTTTGGAGAAGCACCACACCTAAACCACGGCTTTTGTACTGTAATTGTATTAAATTGAAAACTCAACCACACATACGTCGGTGCTGGACCACCACTCACTATTAAGGCATTAAAGACATTATATTTACTAATACGTTGTGCCTCTAAAGGTCTATATACACAGCAGGTTTTATTTATAATGGTCATGAAACTGATTCTGATGCCATTTTTAGATCCTGCAGGACACCTGATTATTGTCGTATCGTCCAACGCTGATCTGGACGCATTTTCATGCACATTCCATCCGAGTCTGCATGTGTTTGCCAACCGTAGTGTCTTGGATGTGTGAGTGTGTGGAAATATCGACGTGTGTGTGTTTTTTTTAAGCCATGTGTAGGCGCACAGGAG
>NC_137672.1:2713235-2752219 GCF_963422515.1 Blennius ocellaris
AGTACTTTGACACTCCTTCAGTCTCTGTTGGCTTCTGATCCAAAACCACCGCTGTGATCACTGAAGTGACTGTTTCACTACATCGTCAGATGAAGAGTCGTTCCCTACATTTTTATCCCCCGCCGTGGCCGATAGGCTCCGAAGGGGGATCTTGAAACAGTCTCCGTACGTACGTCTGTCCGTTCGAACGTTTCTACCTATATCTCGGCAACCCCTGGGCCCACAGTGACCAAACTTCACATGTGGATACATCTCAGAGAGGGGGGAGGGATACTATGGTGACCTTGACCTAATTTGCATATTAAGTAGGTCACAGGGTCACGAAGTGCTTAAAAACACATTTTGGGCTCTGGAGGACTAGGTTTTTGAGCTAGGGCTCTGAAATTTTATACACACATGATACACACTCCAGGGATAACCTCCAGTACACCAAGTGACCTGACCTTGACCTTGAAGATTGGTAGGGTCTGAAGTTTGCTCGTCATGGTTGCACAATACATGTATTTTCATATAAACATTTCTCCTCATTTCTCAGCAGTTCCTGGGCCCACAGTCACCAAACTTCACACATGGACATAGCTTCTGAAGAAGACCTTTCAGATTCTACATAATTATCTACTAGGACCCATGGAACACCCTCTAGTGTACCAAGTGTGCTGCCTTAGAGCTGCTTTGTGAGAAAATAGAAAGCCCTCCGGCGGGGGATTAGCCCAGCAACGGCCCTTCTTGTTAGTTTGAGCTGTAGTGGCGCCTCCTGGAGGTCACAATGTATTTTAAACACATTTGACATTTGATTTATGTATTTAAGACCTTTACAGCTTTATTAAATGAGTTTATAGAAGCAGGGATCCTGTGAATGAAGTGAGGAGGTGAAGCTGTTCATGTGTGTTGTTCATGTGTGTTGTTCATGTGTGTTGATCATGTGTGTTCATGTGTGTGTTCAGTTTCCGGACGGTGATCGGAGTGGGGGGTGGGGGGCCGGAGCGTACATCCTCTCCAGGTTCACAGTAAGTATCTGGTGTTGTGGTTGCTCCTGGTGTTGTCCTGGTACTGTCCTGGTTTCTCACACGGTGTGTTTGTGCAGCTGGCCAACCCAGACGCAGTGGAAGGTCTGGTTCTGATCAACATCGACACCAACGCTCGAGGCTGGATCGACTGGGCTGCTCACAAAGTACATCACTTTTTCCTAGTTTGCTTTGAGTCTGGACTAGTTTCTTCTCGTACTGTAATCCTTCCTTTCCTCCAGGAATCGCGTTGTGGATATAAACTGCCATAACATTGTGACCGCCGACAGTTGAAGGGAGTGACGCCGGTTATATGTTTATTATTGTCCCGATAAGAGTGAGGGCTTTGTTTTGTAGCAGTAATTCTTTTTTTGTGCTTAAACTCAGTGATGGTGTTAACAATCAAACGGTATTTAGAGCTTCGGTGTGTAGTGTGAGTCTGAGAAGGGATAATAATCTCAAGAACTGCAGCTGTTTGGTGTTTGTCTGCAGTGGTGAAGAGAGGACAGGGTCCAGATGAGAGGCTGGAACTCAAAATCAGTCAGGATGTTGCAGTGCCCTCTGGTGGCCTGGCACATGTACTACATTTCTAGCTTTTTAAGAACGACTGGGAGAAGAAAGTGTCTCTTGTCCTCCATCTTCACTGGGTCTCAGTCATTGGACATCTGTGGGAGCAGCTGGACACACAACTCAGGTCAACACTGATCAACAACTGATTCCCTGCTGACAGGTTGGGGTCAGACACCCCTCCTGGGCTGTGGTGTCACTATTAGACAGGTGGTCCTAATGTCGTGGCCGGTCAGTGACGCATGGCGTGTCTTCATGAAGTGATGAAAGTCTTCTTGTGTCTCCGTCTGCAGCTCAGCTCGGTGACTCACTCCCTCACGGAGCAGATCCTGTCGCACCTCTTCAGCCAGGTAAAGCTTGCTTCCACCATCACAGGCTGAAACAGCAGGTACAGTCTCTGAGTGTCTGCTCGCCCCCCCAGGAGGAGATGTCGTCGGGTACAGACCTGGTGCAGACTCACAGAGAGCGCATCTCCAAAGCTCCTCACCTGCTCAACATAGAGCTGCTGTGGAAGACCTACAACAGGTAACATCCCCGGAAACACATTAACCCAGTGGTTCTCTGGTTTCTGTCATGCCCCCCCTAGAGGACAAAAATGTTTTCAGCCCCCCCCCCCCCCCCCCCGAATTGTACCGTATTTTCCGCACTATAAGGCAACTAAATACCTCAAATTTTCTCAAAAGCTGCCAGTGCGCCTTATATATGGAAGAATTGCTCTACTCCAGACTGCTATTTGACAGCTTAACAACCAGAAGCTTTTATTTTGACAACTCTGACTTCGCAACCGGATCTTCAGAGGACGACACTCCACACAACACCTTCATCACTCATGGTTGCACACCAACATTCTAACAAACCAAAATAAACTAGATGAAATAATGACTCCCTAAACTGGGGAACAAAAACACATAAACACAATCAACACAACACCAAGCCCAACAACAACCCACAATAACCTGCAACAACACAAAACATGAATTCCCATCATGCCTTGCATCCTGAGCTCCTCAGTGCAGCCGATAGCTGCAATGAATTATGGGAGTTTCTGTTTGTGGTGTTTTAAATGCAATTATTGGGGGTTCTATTTGGTTTGTGGTGTCGGTAATAATTGTGTTGTGTTGTGTTTTTGTTGCTTAGTTCATGTAGTTTAGTTTATTACCGGTAGTTGTAAGTTGTCAACCAGCAGTGAAGAAGGTTTTGTGTGTAGTGTCGTCCTGGCATAGGCTGCAGGTAGGACTATCAAAATAAAGTGTGTGCACCTCTCTGGGTGTTAGAATCAGTGGAAAATATAACCTAATGGTTTTGAGCTATAAAGGTTGCTGACCACTGGTCTATTCCATGTGCCTTATAGGGCGGTGTGCCTTATATATGAACAAAGTTGTAAATTATGTCAATTGATGTAGGTGCGCCTTATAGTGCAGAAAATACAGTACTACCATTGAGAACCTGATAATATGTATTTATTTATCTGTATAAACCACTGTATGAGTTGCTGCACCAGCATTCTGCATACAATCGCCTGATTATCAAGATAAATTAATAAAATGAGCTGGAGGCCCTTTTTTTTATCGTTCAAGCATGAATAAAGACACTAATACTGAAAGTTGCGCCTGCCTCACGCCCCCCCTGACACCCCCCCCCCCTCGCCCCACCATTTGAGAAGCACTGCATTAACCTCAATAAAACCTTTTGTTTCACCTCCTCCAGTCGTAGAGACCTGAATATAGACCGCAACAGCAGCTTCAAGTGAGTCACTTCTCCCTCGGCCTGTTTATCCACTCACACCCTCCAGTCCAGTGTAATGAGGTTTCCTGTCCATCAGGTGTCCAGTGATGCTGGTGGTTGGAGATCAAGCTCCGTACGAAGACGCTGCTGTAAGGGTTGGGTTTTATCTTTTCACCTGTTAATTGAATTGATGTTTGCACTCATCGTGCAGGAAAACATTCTGTTTTGCTTTATTTCATCTCAATTTTTTCACATTCTTTTCTCAAACTATGAAGAAAAAAAAAATCGGCTGGTTTTCACTCATCAGCAGACCATCCTGGATTTGTGTGATATGAAACAACCTGATCTGTGGGCCTTTGCCTCCAGGGTTCATTGTGTCTCAGTGTGTTGTATTGTTGTGACCTGCAGGTGGAGTGCAACAGCAAGATGGACCCAACAACAACCTCCTTCCTGAAGGTGAACCTCTGTCCTGTTACTGTCTGTACCGTCTCTGTCTGTACCGTCTCTGTCTGTACCGTCTCTGTCTGTACCGTCTCTGTCTGTACCGTCTCTGTCCTGTGTTACTGTCTGTACCGTCTCTGTCCTGTGTTACTGTCTGTACCGTCTCTGTCTGTACCGTCTCTGTCTGTACCGTCTCTGTCTGTACCGTCTCTGTCCTGTGTTACTGTCTGTACCGTCTCTGTCCTCTGTTACTGTCTGTACCGTCTCTGTCTGTACCGTGTCTGTCCTGTGTTACTGTCTGTACCGTCTCTGTCTGTACCGTGTCTGTCCTGTGTTACTGTCTGTACCGTCTCTGTCCTGTGTTACTGTCTGTACCGTCTCTGTCTGTACCGTCTCTGTCCTGTGTTACTGTCTGTACCGTCTCTGTCTGTACCGTGTCTGTCCTGTGTTACTGTCTGTACCGTCTCTGTCCTGTGTTACTGTCTGTACCGTCTCTGTCTGTACCGTGTCTGTCCTGTGTTACTGTCTGTACCGTCTCTGTCCTGTGTTACTGTCTGTACCGTCTCTGCCTGTACCGTCTCTGTCTGTACCGTCTCTGTCCTGTGTTACTGTCTGTACCGTCTCTGTCTGTACCGTCTCTGTCTGTACCGTCTCTGTCTGTACCGTCTCTGTCCTGTGTTACTGTCTGTACCGTCTCTGTCTGTACCGTCTCTGTCTGTACCGTCTCTGTCCTGTGTTACTGTCTGTACCGTCTCGGTCTGTACCGTCTCGGTCTGTACCGTCTCTGTCTGTACCGTCTCTGTCTGTACTGTCTCTACCGTGTTGCTCACCGTCTCCTGTCCACCACAGATGGCCGACGCCGGCGGCCTGCCTCAGCTGACTCAGGTAAATCTCTCTTCAAATAAAAATGTGCCGGGCTGAAGAGCTGTTCAGCTCTTATTTTGAATTTCTACAACAGTTAAAACTGCTCACACACTTGAAAGCAGATGTACGAATGCAAAATGACGAGTACTGTGAGACAAAGTGGCCTGAATCAGTCCTTTCCCTTATAACGATTGTTTTTGTTTTCTAAACAGCAGAAATCTTCTTGTTTCAAATCATAACCAAGATCAGTTTCTATGAACTCCTAAATCCAACACATATCTCACATTTTTTCTGGTTTCTCAGGGAGTTCATGTAGGATGTTTAGTTAGGATCATGTAGGATGTTCAGTTAGGATCATGTAGGATGTTCAGTGAGGATCATGTAGGATGTTCAGTGAGGATCATGTAGGATGTTTAGTTAGGATCATGTAGGATGTTCAGTTAGGATCATGTAGGATGTTCAGTGAGGATCATGTAGGATGTTCAGTGAGGATCATAGGATGTTCAGTGAGGATCATGTAGGATGTTCAGTGAGGATCATGTAGGATGTTCAGTGAGGATCATGTAGGATGTTCAGTGAGGATCATAGGATGTTCAGTGAGGATCATGTAGGATGTTCAGTGAGGATCATAGGATGTTCAGTGAGGATCATAGGATGTTCAGTGAGGATCATAGGATGTTCAGTGAGGATCATGTAGGATGCTCAGTGAGGATCATGTAGGATGTTCAGTGAGGATCATAGGATGTTCAGTGAGGATCATGTAGGATGCTCAGTGAGGATCATGTAGGATGTTCAGTGAGGATCATAGGATGTTCAGTGAGGATCATGTAGGATGTTCAGTGAGGATCATCGGATGTTCAGTGAGGATCATAGGATGTTCAGTGAGGATCATAGGATGTTCAGTGAGGATCATGTAGGATGTTCAGTGAGGATCATGTAGGATGTTCAGTTAGGATCATAGGATGTTCAGTGAGGATCATAGGATGTTCAGTGAGGATCATAGGATGTTCAGTTAGGATCATAGGATGTTCAGTGAGGATCATAGGATGTTCAGTGAGGATCATGTAGGATGTTCAGTGAGGATCATAGGATGTTCAGTGAGGATCATAGGATGTTCAGTGAGGATCATGTAGGATGTTCAGTGAGGATCATAGGATGTTCAGTGAGGATCATAGGATGTTCAGTGAGGATCATGTAGGATGTTCAGTGAGGATCATAGGATGTTCAGTGAGGATCATAGGATGTTCAGTGAGGATCATGTAGGATGTTCAGTGCGGATCATGTAGGATGTTCAGTGAGGATCATAGGATGTTCAGTGAGGATCATAGGATGTTCAGTGAGGATCATGTAGGATGTTCAGTGAGGATCATGTAGGATGTTCAGTGAGGATCATAGGATGTTCAGTGAGGATCATAGGATGTTCAGTGAGGATCATGTAGGATGTTTAGTGAGGATCATGTAGGATGTTCAGTGAGGATCATAGGATGTTCAGTGAGGATCATGTAGGATGTTCAGTGAGGATCATAGGATGTTCAGTGAGGATCATAGGATGTTCAGTGAGGATCATAGGATGTTCAGTGAGGATCATGTAGGATGTTCAGTGAGGATCATGTAGGATGTTCAGTGAGGATCATAGGATGTTCAGTGAGGATCATGTAGGATGTTCAGTGAGGATCATAGGATGTTCAGTGAGGATCATAGGATGTTCAGTGAGGATCATGTAGGATGTTCAGTGAGGATCATGTAGGATGTTCAGTGAGGATCATCGGATGTTCAGTGAGGATCATAGGATGTTCAGTGAGGATCATAGGATGTTCAGTGAGGATCATAGGATGTTCAGTGAGGATCATGTAGGATGTTCAGTGAGGATCATAGGATGTTCATTGAGGATTATAGGATGTTCAGTGAGGATCATAGGATGTTCATTGAGGATCATAGGATGTTCAGTGAGGATCATAGGATGTTCAGTGAGGATCATGTAGGATGTTCAGTGAGGATCATAGGATGTTCAGTGAGGATCATAGGATGTTCAGTGAGGATCATAGGATGTTCAGTGAGGATCATGTAGGATGCTCAGTGAGGATCATGTAGGATGTTCAGTGAGGATCATAGGATGTTCAGTGAGGATCATGTAGGATGCTCAGTGAGGATCATGTAGGATGTTCAGTGAGGATCATAGGATGTTCAGTGAGGATCATGTAGGATGTTCAGTGAGGATCATCGGATGTTCAGTGAGGATCATAGGATGTTCAGTGAGGATCATAGGATGTTCAGTGAGGATCATGTAGGATGTTCAGTGAGGATCATGTAGGATGTTCAGTGAGGATCATGTAGGATGTTCAGTGAGGATCATAGGATGTTCAGTGAGGATCATAGGATGTTCAGTGAGGATCATGTAGGATGTTCAGTGAGGATCATGTAGGATGTTCAGTGAGGATCATAGGATGTTCAGTGAGGATCATAGGATGTTCAGTGAGGATCATAGGATGTTCAGTGAGGATCATAGGATGTTCAGTGAGGATCATGTAGGATGCTCAGTGAGGATCATAGGATGTTCAGTGAGGATCATGTAGGATGTTCAGTGAGGATCATAGGATGTTCAGTGAGGATCATGTAGGATGTTCAGTGAGGATCATAGGATGTTCAGTGAGGATCATGTAGGATGTTCAGTGAGGATCATAGGATGTTCAGTGAGGATCATAGGATGTTCAGTGAGGATCATGTAGGATGCTCAGTGAGGATCATGTAGGATGTTCAGTGAGGATCATAGGATGTTCAGTGAGGATCATGTAGGATGCTCAGTGAGGATCATGTAGGATGTTCAGTGAGGATCATAGGATGTTCAGTGAGGATCATGTAGGATGTTCAGTGAGGATCATCGGATGTTCAGTGAGGATCATAGGATGTTCAGTGAGGATCATAGGATGTTCAGTGAGGATCATGTAGGATGTTCAGTGAGGATCATGTAGGATGTTCAGTGAGGATCATGTAGGATGTTCAGTGAGGATCATGTAGGATGTTCAGTGAGGATCATAGGATGTTCAGTGAGGATCATCGGATGTTCAGTGAGGATCATAGGATGTTCAGTGAGGATCATGTAGGATGTTCAGTGAGGATCATAGGATGTTCAGTGAGGATCATAGGATGTTCAGTGAGGATCATAGGATGTTCAGTGAGGATCATAGGATGTTCAGTGAGGATCATGTAGGATGTTCAGTGAGGATCATAGGATGTTCAGTGAGGATCATAGGATGTTCAGTGAGGATCATGTAGGATGTTCAGTGAGGATCATAGGATGTTCAGTGAGGATCATAGGATGTTCAGTGAGGATCATGTAGGATGTTCAGTGAGGATCATGTAGGATGTTCAGTGAGGATCATCGGATGTTCAGTGAGGATCATAGGATGTTCAGTGAGGATCATAGGATGTTCAGTGAGGATCATAGGATGTTCAGTGAGGATGGTGTACTGAGGAGAGGAACAGCAGGACCACATCCACACCGTCCTGAAGCTCCGCCCACTGCTGCCCTCCACCAGCCTCTCATTCAATTAGTACTTCCTGTTAGTTCCTCAGAGGAACCGGAGCAGCAGCTCCAGGTCCTTCCAGGACCTTTCCAGGAGCTCTGGACTGTCATTTGATTGTTTTTAATCTTTGTTTCTAGCCGGCAAAACTCACTGAGGCATTCAAGTACTTCATCCAGGGAATGGGCTACAGTAAGTTTCAGTGTTGTCGTGTTTACTGCTGCGTGTTTGTGCTGCTTGCTGAGAGGAAACAACATTGTCCAATGTGCTCATTCATGTTGGTGTAAACAAACAAAGCAGAAGACGATGTTTATTGCAAGTGCTTCAGTGACTCACCGTGATGATGTAACCACCATGTCCTCTGGTCTGTCCACAGTGGCGTCCTCCTGTATGACCCGCCTGTCCCGCTCCCGCACCACCTCCCTGTCCTCCTCCTACTCCATGGACGGGTCCCGCTCCCGCTCCCGCACCCTGTCCCAGGGCTCGCAGGGCGGACAGATGCCCCCCAGCCCCTCCCAGACCATGGAGGTGTCCTGCTGAAGCACCGCACACCAGGGAGAGAGAGAGAGAGAGAGAGAGAGAGAGAGAGAGAGAGCGAGAGAGAGAGAGAGAGAGAGAGAGAGAGGTGTTAGGGAGAGCGAGGCTTGAAAAGACGAAGATGGATGGGCTACGTATTTGTCACTAAACAGCTCCGATCATTCCCCGCGAGAGAGAGAGAGAGAGAGAGAGAGAGACGGTGTGATGACGGCGGAAGTTAGAAAGACGCCATTGCCATTTTTCCCATACATGAGTCCAGCCCCCCCCCCTAAAGCATATAGTCATCAGGGCTTCCCCACGGTGAAGAGGAGAGGACAGGAGGTGAAGAATGTCCCTCCTACCTCCATCCTCCCTTCCTCCTCCCTCCTCCTCCTCCCTCCTCCTTCTCCTTCTTCCTCCCTCCTCCTCCTCCTTCTCCTTCTTCCTCCCTCCTCCTCCTCCCTCCCTTCCTCCTCCTTCTCCTTCTTCCTCCCTCATCCTCCTCCTCCCTCCTCCTCCTCCTCCAGCCTCCTCCCTCCCTTCCTCCTCCCTCCATCCTCCATCCTCCTTCTCCTTCTTCCTCCCTCCATCCTCCTCCCTCCTCCTCCATCCTCCCTCCTCCTCCTCCATCTTCCTTCCTCCCTCCTCCCTCCTCCTCCATCCTCCCTCCCTCCTCCTCCCCCTCCTCCTCCTTCTCCTCCCTCCTTCCTCCCTCCTCCTCCTCCCTCCATCCTCCCTCCCCTCCCTCCTCCTCCTCCTCCTCCCTCCATCCTCCCTCCTCCCTCCCCTTCTTCCTCCCTCCTCCCTCCTCCTCCTCCCTCCTCCCTCCTCCTCCTCCCTCCTCCCTCCTCCTCCCTCCTCCCTCCTCCTCCCTCCTCCCTCCTCCTCCCTTCCTCCCTCCTCCTCCTCCTCCCTCCCTCCTCCCTCCTCCTCCTCCCCCCTCCTCCTCCTCCCTCCCTCCTCCCTCCTCCTCCTCCCTCCTCCTCCTCCTCCCTCCACCGGAGCCTCGTTCTCCTCAGAGCCCTTTAACTTGCTGTGGCCAGTAGAAGCTGCACAGATTAACAGTAGTAATAACTCAGACTGGTCTCGTTGATGATTACGTTGTTTATGATGATAATGAAGCTCATGATGATAATGTAATAGAAAAAAAATAAAACACTTACAATTTTGTCTTTATTACACAATGAGTTTAAAGATAGAAAAAAAAATACTATAGTTAAAATACAACAGTGTGTGTCTACTACTTTAAGCTAGTATTTACTGTGTTATTTTCATTTCTTTAATTGGGTTTGACTTTCTTTGTAGTGTATGTCAGTGCGGGGCGACAGAGCTGCTGATTGGCTGACCTGTCCTACGGCAGTAGCCAATCACAGCCATTCTAATGACCACTTGCTCCTGCCAGGTTGTTTCTGTCTTCCATTTGCCCCATTTATCTGTCTAAATATTTTATTTTATTTTATTTTATTGTATTTTATTTCATTTTCCTGAAGGATCAGAGGAGATGGGCTGGAAAAGTTTTAGTTCTAGTTTTGTTTCTGGACTGTTTGGAAGTTGCCCCTGTGAATATTTACTAGAAAATATTTTTCTTTTATATTCTGCTAATGAGGTGTGTGTGTGTGTGTGTGTGTGTGTGTGTGTGTGTGTGTGTGTGTGTGTGTGTGTGTGTGTGTGTGTGTGTGTGTGTGTGTGTGTGTGTGTGTGTGTGTGTGTGTGGTGTGTGTGTGTGTGTGTGTGTGTGTGTGTGTGTGTGATGGACGTGGTGGTCTCCTCACTATGAAACGCTGCTTCCAGCTGCACTGCTTGTCTTCATGCCGGCGCTCGTTGACGACCCGTCAGGTGGTGTTTCTCCACCAGTAGCATGCTCGGCATGGACGGTGCATTTCAGGGTTTAGATGTAGAAAGATCAGCGGTTCGATCTCTGCATGGACACTGTGCCTCCTGACAGCCCAGCAGCCATACATGACTCTGTACCATGAGGTGAACAACAGTCAACAGGGCACTCCTCCGTTAACAAGCCAGGCTGAGTGACGATCGTCCTGACGTGTGTGTGTGTGTGTGTGTGTGTGTGTGTGTGTGTGTGTGTGTGTGTGTGTGTGTGTGTGTGTGTGTGTGTGTGTGTGTGTGTGTGTGTGTGTGTGTGTGTGTGTGTGTGTGTGTGTGTGTGTGTGTGTGTGTGTGTGTGTGTGTGTGTGTGTGTTGTAAGCACAATAATGCAGTAAAGAGTAAGAAAAGGCTCCTCCAGAGAAGTCGTAGTTTTTTTAAGCGCCGTCCCTCGTTGTTGCCATGACGATGAACCAGCCACTGCCACCGACCTGACGGAGGGACGGGAACATTGTTCTTACCCTGACACACATTTTGGTGTTGATGAGCCAACGTGTGAACCGAAAACCAATCGTTTGCAGCCGATAAGCTGCTTTACTGCCAAAACTACGAGCCGGAACAGTTTGTGGCTCAGAAATACTGTGAGAGAGTCGTTCCCTCCAAAACACCACCAAATACTGACGACCAATGCAAAGCTTCCCACTGCCCCGCGACTCGGCTCCACCTGGCTGACGGTGCTGGTTTGACCCAGTCTGACACCAACAGCATGCGACTGCTGTGTTTTCACTTTGTTTCTTTGGTTTTTTTTAAAGTTTCCCCCATTTATGCCGTTTTTGCATTCGATAGCTTGTTTGGGTTGAGCTGGACGTTGAGCCGGACGTTTGGGTTGAGCTGGACGTTGAGCTGGACGTTTGGGTTGAGCTGGACGTTGAGCTGGACGTTTGGGTTGAGCTGGACGTTGAGCTGGATGTTTGGGTTGAGCTGGACGTTGTGGTTGAGCTGGACGTTGAGCTGGACGTTTGGGTTGAGCTGGACGTTGAGCTGGACGTTTGGGTTGAGCTGGAACGTTGAGCTGGGATGTTTGGGTTGAGCTGGACGTTTGTGGTTGAGCTGGACGTTGTGGTTGAGCTGGACGTTGAGCTGGACGTTGTGGTTGAGCTGGACGTTGAGCTGGACGTTGTGGTTGAGCTGGACGTTGAGCTGGACGTTTGGGTTGAGCTGGACGTTGAGCTGGACGTTGAGCTGGACGGTTTGGGTGAGCTGGACGTTGAGCTGGACGTTGTGGTTGAGCTGGACGTTGAGCTGGACGTTGTGGTTGAGCTGGACGTTGAGCTGGATGGTTGGGTTGAGCTGGACGTTGTGGTTGAGCTGGACGTTGAGCTGGACGTTGTGGTTGAGCTGGACGTTGAGCTGGACGTTTGGGTTGAGCTGGACGTTGAGCTGGACGTTGGGTTGAGCTGGACGTTTGGGTTGAGCTGGACGTTGAGCTGGACGTTGAGCTGGACGTTTGGTTGAGGCTGGGCGTTGAGCTGGACGTTTGGGTTGAGCCGGACGTTGAGCTGGATGTTTGGGTGAGCTGGACGTTGAGCTGGATGTTTGGGTTGAGCTGGACGTTGAGCTGGACGTTTGGGTTGAGCTGGACGTTGAGCTGGATGTTTGGGTTGAGCTGGACGTTGTGGTTGAGCTGGACGTTGAGCTGGACGTTTGGGTTGAGCTGGACGTTGAGCTGGACGTTTGGGTTGAGCTGGACGTTGAGCTGGATGTTTGGGTTGAGCTGGACGTTGTGGTTGAGCTGGACGTTGTGGTTGAGCTGGACGTTGAGCTGGACGTTGTGGTTGAGCTGGACGTTGAGCTGGACGTTTGGGTTGAGCTGGACGTTGAGCTGGACGTTGAGGCTGGGACGTTTGGGTTGAGCTGGACGTTGAGCTGGACGTTGTGGTTGAGCTGGACGTTGAGCTGGACGTTGTGGTTGAGCTGGACGTTGAGCTGGATGTTTGGGTTGAGCTGGACGTTGTGGTTGAGCTGGACGTTGAGCTGGACGTTGTGGTTGAGCTGGACGTTGAGCTGGACGTTTGGGTTGAGCTGGACGTTGAGCTGGACGTTTGGGTTGAGCTGGACGTTTGGGTTGAGCTGGACGTTGAGCTGGACGTTTGGGTTGAGCTGGACGTTGAGCTGGACGTTGAGCTGGACGTTTGGGTTGAGCTGGACGTTGAGCTGGGCGTTGAGCTGGACGTTTGGGTTGAGCCGGACGTTGAGCCGGACGCGGCCGGTTGGTTTCCTGAGGGAGTCTGGTGCTGCTTCCTAAACCTGGCTGGAGGAAGTGGAGCCTGATTGGTAGGGAAGCTGCAGGAATGTTGAGCAGACCTCCGAGGGGACGGTGACGCTACAGGACTCCAGTGACCACGTGTTAGAGGAGGCCATTTCTTCATTGTCACAGTAAATCTCATCCTACATTCCTCCTGAATGGCGCCACATTCATAAAGAACAGGCCTTGATGAGCACCAGGCCTGACGTGGGGCTGCTCCTGGTGATATTTGCCAAACCTTCTCTGCCAATGCCAAACCTCTTTTCCTTCTTCTCTTCTTATTTACTCTTGTTTCGAGATTCCGGTGTCCCGGGAAAGGGACGTTCAGGCGGCGGCTGCTCATCCCCCAAGTGCATGTTCTTTACAAGTGTGGCGCCATTTTTAAGAGAAATGAACAGGATTTCCAGATTTATGCTATTGTCAAGAAAGATTGATAAGAAACCTGAGGTTCATTGCTTCCTGGCTCCGCCCCTCTGCACGTCCAGACAAGTCCAGGGTGAGAGCAGCCAGGAGTCCCAGACAAAACACTGGGACTCCTGTGAAAGCAAAGGGATCAGGGCTCTGGCGTTGCTCTCAGGTGGCAGGGCTTTTCCCTGGAGCACATGAAGGAGGAGCAAACCGGAGGTGAAGGTCCAGCAGGCCTGTGTGGTTGGAAACGCTCGTCCACTCTGTCTTTTGTCTGTCTTTCAATTTCTACTCATGATCATTCATTTCTTTCCCCCTTTTCTGTTTTCTCTGTTAGTTTTTATCAATGTGAAGTGTTAGTTTACGTCCACAAGTTAGTTAACTGTGTGATCGTTCTTGTGTAACTTTTTTTTAGCTTTAGCGCTTGTAAAGGAGAATAATATAATTAATAACGGTTAAAAAAAAATGTCTAAAAAGTAATGAAAATACAATCAAACTTTACTTGTGTGGCTAATTTCTCTGTGTAACACAATGAACATTGTTTAAAAAAAAAGCTAACTGAAATATAAATAAAAGCTTGAGTAACATTTTGTCTATTTTCTGTGATGCTTGTGTCTCGTGTTTTTACTACTCGTTAATCTGACATTTGCAGTAAGCATCGAGAGATTACCACAACAAGAGGGAGTTGTTTAACAAAGCAAGATATATGTTAAATAATGACATTTTCATTCAGTTGAGTATTTTTGTCAAAGCTCAAGGTGCATATTTTAGCAATAAAGGCTCAATAGCACATTCTACCACACCATGGCACTGTGGTGTTAACAAAAGTCATGCAATAAAATGAGTGTCAACAACTTCAGCATTCACGCATACACGCTGACAACAAACAGAGCAAGTTCATGTGTAAATCATGTATTTTTTACATCATGAAATTTTTTCATTGGTTTGAACAAGAAGGAAATACGTTTTTAAACCAAAATGATGAAAGCCCCACAATGACCAGTGTGCTGTTTCCTTCCCTATGAGATGGAGAGATCAGTTTTCAGAGAACAAAAAAAGTGTGAAAACTGACAATTCAACTTGTTCCAAGGAACAAGTTTTGTTTTGCTCAACAAATCGCTCCAAATGGTGTCATATTTATATTTTAGTCAATTCACAAATCGGTGTTTCACTACTTTTAAACTCTTCTGCTTTGCTTTGCGTATTGTCTTTGTGCATCTTTTCAAAATAGTTTTTCAAAAATGATCCGCCTCCTAACATTCCATTGTATTACGTCTATGACGTCGACGACCCGCCACTACGTCCTATCGCGAGATTACGCCACATACGTAGGCAGGACCTGGAAGTGCGCCAGCAGTTCTCTGCTCTGATTGGTTGCTTCTTTTGTCCGTCAAGTATTTTCGCAGCCAATCACAGACGAGCCCCTGCACTCCGTAGCCCCGCCCCCCGAAGCCTCGGAGGGCTAACTGGATTTCCAGCGCCTGTTTTATTCCGTCTCTTTCCCGAATCGCGTCTTTATTCTGCGTTTGTCGGAGTTCCGCCGGGACCGTGGTGCCCCGTGTGTCTGGCCCGGGTCCGGGGGTTGAAGCGTCCGGTCGTGGAGATGGACGAACCCGCACAAAGCCTGTGAGCAGGCCGAGTTCCAGCCCGCGCTCCAGGCCGGCGGACGATGCGCCACCATGACGGGGAACCAGTACAAAGGCCACGAAGTGAGCTGCTGCATCAAGTACTTCATCTTCGGCTTCAACATCCTCTTCTGGGTAAGAACCTCCGGGGGGGGGGGCGCTTCTGGTCCAGACTCGTCCGGTTCAGCTGCACGGTGAGGACGGTACGCTACGGTCCGGTCCGGTCCGCTACGGTCCGGTCCGCTACGGTCCAGTCCGGTCCGGTCCGGATAGAAGCAGCGCTGTCCACAGAGGCTAATCCTCTTTCAGGACACAAAGATGACAGCTCAGCACCTCAGGCTCAAGTCCTGGTCCAGGATCGGGTTCCCAGTCCAGGTCCAGACTCAGGGTCCAGGTCCAGGTCCAGACTCAGGGTCCAGGGCCAGGTCCAGGTCCAGACTCAGGGTCCAGGGCCAGGTCCAGGTCCAGGTCCAGGTCCAGACTCAGGGTCCAGGGCCAGGTCCAGACTCAGGGTCCAGGTCCAGGTCCAGGTCCAGACTCAGGGTCCAGGTCCAGGTCCAGACTCAGGGTCCAGGGCCAGGTCCAGGTCCAGGTCCAGGTCCAGGTCCAGGTCCAGGTCCAGGTCCAGACTCAGGGTCCAGGGCCAGGTCCAGGTCCAGACTCAGGGTCCAGGGCCAGGTCCAGGGCCAGGTCCAGACTCAGGGTCCAGGGCCAGGTCCAGGTCCAGACTCAGGGTCCAGGGCCAGGTCCAGGTCCAGACTCAGGGTCCAGGTCCAGACCTCACTAGAAGCTGATCTTGTTGATTTTCTCAGCTTTTGTTTTATTTTATTTTCAGTTTGTATGAGTGATGCTTTAACTTTGAAAATATCCTCAATAGTCAAACTGCAAAGGTCACAAAGTGTGAACCTTGTGTGTTCTAAACATTGTGTAGGTATGAAGTCCCGTCCAATCACAGGAGGGGATGTTTAATAGTGTGTACCTCGTAGTGACGGTCCAACGCTCTACTCCTCCTGGAGGACAAGTGACTGACACAAGAGACACACTGTCCTCCGGGAGACATTCTTTTATTTAAAAGCACATAACTGAACCATTACTAAGAAATGTTGACAAAGTCAAATATGTACATAAATAATGTAAAAAAAAAAAAAAGTTAGAAATACATTTTGTACAAATGTTTACACCTGAAAACAAGCCGATAGTGTCGCAGTAAAGAAAAGAGGCGTAAACATTTGTCTCGTTATAAACAACATTGTGCAGATGTAATAACAATACCAATAAAAACGAGCGTAACGCCAAAACCTTCGTGGCGTTCAGGAGGTCCGCCGTTCAGAGTCGTCTCCCAATGTCGTGACACAAACCCCCACAGCGCCCCCCCTGGCCTGGCATGGTCACTACATCATGGAGTGTCTCTGCACTATTTGACCAGCGGCGGTGAGACGAGGCTGCTGCAGCGCTGAGGTCCTGTCCTGCTGGAGACGGTGTCCACACTACATGTATGGTTTTGTTCCAAGATGGCCGCCGGCGGGAAGACGGGACATTGAGACTCGGCCGTTTTAGTGTCGCTCAGCTTGACTGGACGTTCTCTATTTGACTGAAGGACAATGTGACGGAGGGACGTGGACGGACAGTCAGAAGACGCTGACTGATTTGTTTGTTTGTTTGTTTGTTTGCGTTGCAGCTCCTGGGCATGGCTCTGGTCGGGATTGGACTGTGGGCGTGGAGTGAGAAGGTGAGTTAGGACTGGGGGTAAAGGATTATGGGGGCTAGCATTTAAAGGGACAGTGGACTATTGTAACGTTTCCGTCAGTCGACCTTCATTGCTGAACCAACTTCAGTGTGTGAATCATGACGCTAAGCTAGCAGACATCAGTCTAACAACGTGTTTCACTGGGAAACGACCACAGCGTGATTGAGCTAATGCTAATCCTGAAGTGTCAAATGTACCGTCCGATGTTACTACACCCTGCTAGCTAGCGTAGCTCACTGCGCTACACTTTGGTGGCGCTTGTGGCGAGATAGCAGAGTTCTGCTAGCTGTTAGCCACCGTGACACACATAGTATTGCATGTATTGTTACACTGGACAACAAGACAATACTATGTGCAATAACCCCTGCATCTACGTCACTTTATCTACGTCACTAATTGACCACTCGTTAGGACTGAACCTGCTCTGCCAACACTGGTATTATTTTTTACTATTGTATGTTTATTGTACTTTATTCTACACTTTGCCCCCAATCATAGTTTAATTTCCTTGTATTTCATCTTACTGTACACTTTGCTCCCCTTAGAACTTATTATACTTTATTATAGTCTGTGATTTCTATCTGATTTCTATTTTAGTCCTATTTTATTTTATTTTACTTATTGTTACTTCTACTGTAAATACTTTTGGCCCTTAGAGTTCTTGATAGTCATTGTACAGAAGATTCCTCTATTCTTTGCACATTTCTTGTCTTTCCTAATCCTGAGTTTCCTTAAGAGCAGAATGGAACAAGTACATTTCTCCTTTGTGATCAATAAAGGCTTATCTTACCTTACCTTACCTTACCATACCATTCATGCCAGCATTAGATGCCATTTCTAGCTAACGTTAGCTAAACACTGTTTAGCCACGAGCTACTAACAGAAGCCAAACTCAAACGCTCCACATGGCGGTGGTGCTGGTGTGACACGGCGGCTCCACCGTGGCGGCTCCACCGTGGCGGCTCCACCGTGGCGGCTCCACCGTGGCGGCTCCACCGTGGCGGCTCCACCGTGGCGGCTCCACCGTGGCGGCTCCACCGTGGCGGCTCCACCGTGGCGGCTCCACCGTGGTGTCTCTGTGTGTCTCATGTGGCCCCTCTTTGTCTCTCAGGGGGTTCTGTCCAACATCTCGTCCATCACGGACCTGGGGGGTCTGGACCCCGTGTGGCTCTTCATGGTGGTGGGCGGAGTCATGTTCATCCTGGGCTTCGCCGGCTGCATCGGCGCCCTGCGAGAAAACACCTTCCTGCTCAAGTTTGTACGTAGAGTTTGTACGTAGAGTCTGTACACGGCGGGCGCCAGCGTGGTGAAATGAATTGTGTGTGGTTCTAGTTGTCTGGTTTGTGTCTGGTTCTAGTTGTCTGGTTTGTGTATGGTTCTAGTTGTCTGGTTTGTGTGTGGTTCTAGTTGTCTGGTTTGTGTGTGGTTCTAGTTGTCTGGTTTGTGTATGGTTCTAGTTGTCTGGTTTGTGTGTGGTTCTAGTTGTCTGGTTTGTGTGTGGTTCTAGTTGTCTGGTTTGTGTCTGGTTCTAGTTGTCTGGTTTGTGTGTGGTTCTAGTTGTCTGGTTTGTGTGTGGTTCTAGTTGTCTGGTTTGTGTGTGGTTCTAGTTGTCTGGTTTGTGTGTGGTTCTAGTTGTCTGGTTTGTGTGTGGTTCTAGTTGTCTGGTTTGTGTCTGGTTCTAGTTGTCTGGTTTGTGTATGGTTCTAGTTGTCTGGTTTGTGTGTGGTTCTAGTTGTCTGGTTTGTGTGTGGTTCTAGTTGTCTGGTTTGTGTATGGTTCTAGTTGTCTGGTTTGTGTGTGGTTCTAGTTGTCTGGTTTGTGTGTGGTTCTAGTTGTCTGGTTTGTGTCTGGTTCTAGTTGTCTGGTTTGTGTGTGGTTCTAGTTGTCTGGTTTGTGTGTGGTTCTAGTTGTCTGGTTTGTGTCTGGTTCTAGTTGTCTGGTTTGTGTCTGGTTCTAGTTGTCTGGTTTGTGTCTGGTTCTAGTTGTCTGGTTTGTGTGTGGTTCTAGTTGTCTGGTTTGTGTCTGGTTCTAGTTGTCTGGTTTGTGTGGGGTTCTAGTTGTCTGGTTTGTGTCTGGTTCTAGTTGTCTGGTTTGTGTCTGGTTCTAGTTGTCTGGTTTGTGTGTGGTTCTAGTTGTCTGGTTTGTGTGTGGTTCTAGTTGTCTGGTTTGTGTCTGGTTCTAGTTGTCTGGTTTGTGTGTGGTTCTAGTTGTCTGGTTTGTGTGGGGTTCTAGTTGTCTGGTTTGTGTCTGGTTCTAGTTGTCTGGTTTGTGTGTGGTTCTAGTTGTCTGGTTTGTGTGTGGTTCTAGTTGTCTGGTTTGTGTGTGGTTCTAGTTGTCTGGTTTGTGTGGGGTTCTAGTTGTCTGGTTTGTGTCTGGTTCTAGTTGTCTGGTTTGTGTGTGGTTCTAGTTGTCTGGTTTGTGTCTGGTTCTAGTTGTCTGGTTTGTGTGTGGTTCTAGTTCTCCGTGTTCCTGGGGATCATCTTCTTCCTGGAACTGACCACGGGGGTCCTGGCCTTTGTCTTCAAGGACTGGATTAAAGACCAGCTCAACCTGTTCATCAACAACAACATCCGAGCGTATCGGGACGACATCGACCTGCAGAATCTCATCGATTTCACTCAAGAATACGTAAGAAAGATTAAACGATAAACTTTCCTTCAAAGAACGTTGAGTGAATATTGTGATTGGTGCTGAGCTCAGCATTTCTGTTGGATCACTTTCCACCAATGAGTCCCTGAACATAGAACTTTGGAATGAGGACAGACGCCTGCTGTTTGAATTCTGAATAATGTTGGGTTTTGAAAGTGACCCCGCTGTCCCCGTCTCGTCCAGTGGGAGTGCTGTGGAGCGTTCGGCGCCGACGACTGGAACCTCAACATTTACTTCAACTGTACTGACGGGAACCCCAGCAGGGAGAAGTGTGGCGTCCCTTTCTCCTGCTGCACCAAGGACCCTGCGGTACACCGCCCTGTCCTCCTGTGTCCTCCTGACCTCACCTGTGTCCACCTGTGTCATCCTGTCTCCCCCTGTGTCCTCCTATCTCCTCCTGTGTCCTCCTGACCTCACCTGTGTCCTCCTGTATCGTCCTGTGTCCTCCTGACCTCACCTGTGTCCTCCTGTATCCTCCTGTGTCCTACCTGACCTAACCTCTCTCCTCCTGTGTCCACCTGTGTCCTCCTGTCTCCTCCTGTGTCCTCCTGTGTCCACCTGTGACTTCCTGTGTCCTCACCTGTCTCCTTCTGCCCTCACCTGTCTCCTCCTGTGTCCTCCTGTCTCCCCCTGTGTCCCCCTGTGTCCTCCTGTCTCCCCCTGTGTCCACATGTCTCCTGCTGTGTTCACCTGTCTCCTCCTGTGTTCACCTGTCCTCACTTGTGTCCACCTGTCTCCTCCCGTGTCCACCTGCCTCCTCCTGTCCTCACCTCTTCTCACCTGTGTCCACCTGGCTCCACCTGTCTCCTCCTGTCCTCACTTGTGTCCACCTGTCTCCTCCTGTGTCCACCTGCCTCCTCCTGTCCTCACCTCGTCTCTGTCCTCCCATGAGAACAGCAGGTGGCAGTGTGTCCACAGTGTGTCCACAGTGTGTCCACAGATCTCAGAGAATCACAGTGTGAGAACCATAAAGAGACAATGTGACATGTTGTCCCCTGCAGGAGGACGTGATCAACACCCAGTGTGGATACGACATTCGAGCCAAACCAGTAAGTGTCCCCCCCCACTGCATGTCCTCTCGGAGAATGAGAGGACGAGTCGGTGCAGAGAGAAGAGGGACGGTGAGACATGTCTTCCTGTCCTGTGTCCAGGACTCGGAGCAGAAGGACTACATCAACGTGAAGGGCTGCGTCCCCCAGTTTGAGAAGTGGCTGCAGGACAACCTGACCCTGGTGGCCGGGATCTTCATCGGAGTGGCTCTGCTGCAGGTGTCCGTCACGTCCTGCTGCTGAGTGGACACTGTGTCCCCTGTGTCTCTGTGTCCCCTGTGTCTCCTGTGTCCCCCGCCCGTCCACTGACCTCTTTTCTCACACAGATCTTCGGTATCTGTTTGGCCCAGAACCTGGTGAGCGACATCGAGGCCGTTCAGGCCAGCTGGTGAGAACCGTCCTGTTTCCTGTTTCCTGTTTCCTGTTTCCTGTTTCCTGTTTCCTGTTTCCTCCTCCAATCAGGATCCAGCACACTTAGATATTATACATATATTATATATATAGAAGTACTAACTGGTTGAGTCACTGGACAAGAAGTGTCGTCCTCATCGTTTCTACTGCAGAATAGGCAGGATCACTAGCTAGTTAGCTGGTTCCCGTGCTCTTTAACCCCGCCCTCGGCTCGGGTTACAGGACCAGCAGGGGGCAGCAGGAGGCAGTAGGGGGCAGCAGGTGGCCGCAGGAGGCAGTAGGGGGCAGTAAGTGGCAGCAGGGGGCAGTAGGAGACAGCAGGGGGCAGCAGGAGGCAGCAGGAAAGCAGTAGGTGGCAGCAGGGGGCAGCAGGAGGCAGTAGGGGGCAGTAAGTGGCAGCAGGGGGCAGTAGGAGACAGCAGGGGGCAGCAGGAGGCAGCAGGAAAGCAGTAGGTGGCAGCAGGGGGCAGCAGGAGGCAGTAGGGGGCAGTAGGAGACAGCAGGGGGCAGTAGGGGGCAGCAGGAGGCAGCAGGAAAGCAGTAGGGCGCAGTAAGTGGCAGCAGGGGGCAGCAGGGGACAGCAGGGGGCAGTAAGTGGCAGCAGGGGGCAGTAAGTGGCAGCAGGGGGCAGCAGGGGACAGCAGGGGGCAGCAGGGGGCAGTAAGTGGCAGCAGGAGGCAGTAAGTGGCAGCAGGGGGCAGTAAGTGGCAGCAGGGGGCAGTAAGTGGCAGCAGGGGGCAGCAGGGGGCAGTAAGTGGCAGCAGGGGGCAGCAGGAGGCAGTAAGTGGCAGCAGGGGGCAGTAAGTGGCAGCAGGGGGCAGTAAGTGGCAGCAGGGGGCAGTAAGAGGCAGCAGGGGGCAGTAAGAGGCAGCAGGGGGCAGTAAGAGGCAGCAGGAGGCAGTAAGTGGCAGCAGGGGGCAGTAAGTGGCAGCAGGGGGCAGCAGGAGGCAGTAAGTGGCAGCAGGGGGCAGTAAGTGGCAGCAGGGGGCAGTAAGAGGCAGCAGGGGGCAGTAAGAGGCAGCAGGGGGCAGTAAGAGGCAGCAGGGGGCAGTAAGAGGCAGCAGGGGGCAGTAAGAGGCAGCAGGAGGCAGTAAGAGGCAGCAGGAGGCAGTAAGTGGCAGCAGGGGGCAGTAAGAGGCAGCAGGGGGCAGTAAGAGGCAGCAGGGGGCAGTAAGAGGCAGCAGGGGGCAGTAAGAGGCAGCAGGAGGCAGTAAGTGGCAGCAGGGGGCAGTAAGTGGCAGCAGGGGGCAGTAAGAGGCAGCAGGGGGCAGTAAGAGGCAGCAGGGGGCAGTAAGTGGCAGCAGGTCGCAGGCACAATACATTTTCCTGGGGGAATTTTCGAGTTCTTCTTCTTCTTCTTGCTGGTTCATGAAGAACCAGGTTGAGTTGAGAAGGTCTCCAGTGGATCATTGAGCCACTGGTTTCCTCCTCCATGTGGATTCGGAGGCTTCGTCTCCTCCTGGGCGACGGCGTGAAGCCGGACAATCCTTTATTCTCTGTTTGCTGCAAAACAGCAAGTCAGAACCAGAACCAGAACCAGTGTGAGCTCCTGGGTCGGGAGCAGCCGGAGCCTTGTTGGGCCGGGTGTCTCGTTTCCCTCCTGGGAAGACCAGAAGACTTGCAGAGCAACATGTTTTCAAGAAATGTGCCAAACAGCTTCGACTCTACAAGAGTAACACATAGGATGGATTTTAGAATCAGAGCTTTGAAGCTGTTCAAACATTAAACTAGTAAACCTTCTTCTTCTCCAGGTCTATTAAAACTTCCTGCACGTCTTCTTCTTGTTTTTATTGACTCCCTCCTTTCTCCTCCTCCAGTTTCTTCACTTAAAGCTCCACTCAGCAGCAGCGCCACCTAGAGAAGAATCCCTGAACTCCGTTCTACGAGCTCCTCCGTCCAGATCCTCCAAGCACAGAATAGAACTTCGACTGGGTTTTTTTTCCACGTTATTTTAAAGGGATTCTTCACAAGCTCTGCAAATGAAAACACTAGTTTAGAGCGTGGAAGTCGCGGTGTCACTGGAAAGCTTCTGAAGAAACTTGCACTAATTCCGACTGAAGCAAAACACTTGAATAATCCTACTGACGACGGTTTTATAAGGTGGAGAGATTAAACGAGTGGATTCACCCTGTTCATGTAGAAGTGCACTAACCACCAAGCTGATCAAACAAACTTTTCACAGGATCAGATTTCCTCAAACTGTCAAAATCATGATTATCTGTTGAACTACTGAAGGGATTTTTGATTTATATGAAGAAGTTGAGTTGCAGTCCCGACACCTGCGTCCATAGTTTGCTTTTGTTTGGTGGAAAATTCTAGTCTGGGCCAAAGGAGTTGAAAGAAAAGAAAAAAAAGTTAAGACTTGTATATTATTTATTGTCATGCTGATAAAATCAGCATGGATTAGAAACGACCCATAGACGTGGAAACCTTTGATGTTGGTTCGTTCTTGACGATTTGAAGTGAGTTTTTTTTGCGGAAAGCATGTTTGTAGAGGAATCTTCAGTCTTTGATGTATTTCAGACACGATGCTCGGCGTGAAAACACTTTTTTGATACGATACGTGAAACGTCCACGACGTGTATTTTGCTCTCGTTCACTCCACCTCGTCGTTTCTCTCCATCACGTTGTAATCTCACTACCTCCTCTGTTTCTTACCACTCCCACTTTACTATGAATGGCTGACTAATAAAAAGGTAGAACATTGAGTGTTCTGGTGTCGCTCGTGCGTTTTTTACATTTTATTGGTGAAATAGAAACCAAACGTTCTCGTCTGGCTTGATGAAGGTTTCAGCAGAATTCTTAGTTTCACCAACAGCAGACGACAAACAAATATACACTTATGATTGATCACATTCTTGAACATAATTAAAACTACAATATGATCATATACATTTTAATATAATTTATATTTAAACAATATATATAATTGATGTATTTCTATATGTACAGTATATACATTTTCTATATTCTAGCTATAATAGTCTTATTTCTCCATTAGCCTCAGAGGCGGACTAATTTTCTCAGTGGTAAAATAGTACCACAATAACTTTTGAAAAAGTCTGTTTTCCAATCAGAATACTTTCTATAAAATCCACTATAGGTTTTGCATTTTGCATTCATGTTTCTAAAAAGTAGAGCCTCCTTCAAGGGAAGTGTTTGTGGGAGAAACTTGGTCAATGCAAATTTAAGCCCAAAATGAGGTTTGTCACTTGAAAACGACACTTGCTGTGGGCGTTGCATTGTAATCTGATTACAGGTCCCTCAGTGTGGTCATTCATTCATTGACTGGAGTGAAGTTAGAAAGAAGACATCAGCCGCCACCAGCTATACGCTTTTAATTTGCCTGCAGAGTTACAGTCCTGGAAATGTACAACTCATTACATTTACAACATTTATGTGTATAATATTTCACGCAGTTACTTCAGATGCACATTTGAACTGGATGTGTCGAGGGTCACGAGTCTGATAAATAATCATTCATACCTTCAGAAGAGAACAGAACGGCGTGTTAGGGGTTAAACTAGCGGCGGGTTTCATGCTGTCATTCCAGTAACTTTGTACAAGTGGAGGAACGTCGGTCAGACCGAACCACGTCCTCTGGACCAACGTCAGCAAAACAACACACGCTGGAGGATTCACCGAGTCGGCACAATGGAATGTTTCCAGAACAAAAACATGGGAAACAGGAGAAAGGCCTCTTCCCTCTCCGGACCGCGACTTCTTCAAATTCCTCCGGAGGTTTACTCCGAAATGTAGAAGATCGGTCAGCGGCACGTCCTCGCTCCGAAATGTGTTTCAGGACAAACTGGCTGTGAAGGGTTGAACCGGCGGAGCGTCACGCTGTGGAGGACGGGTGGAGGACAGCTGGAGAACGGGTGGAGGACAGCTGGAGAACAGCTGGAGGACAGGTGGAGGACAGGTGGAGAGCAGCTGGAGGACAGGTGGAGAGCAGCTGGAGGACAGGTGGAGGACAGCTGGAGGACAGGTGGAGGACAGGTGGAGAGCAGCTGGAGGACAGGTGGAGAACAGCTGGAGGACAGCTGGAGAGCAGCTGGAGGACAGCTGGAGGACAGGTGGAGAGCAGGTGGAGGACAGGTGGAGAGCAGGTGGAGGACAGGTGGAGGACAGCTGGAGGACAGGTGGAGGACAGGTGGAGAGCAGCTGGAGGACAGCTGGAGGACAGGTGGAGGACAGGTGGAGAGCAGGTGGAGGACAGGTGGAGGACAGGTGGAGAGCAGCTGGAGGACAGGTGGAGGACAGGTGGAGAACAGGTGGAGAGCAGCTGGAGGACAGGTGGAGAACAGCTGGAGGACAGGTGGAGAGCAGGGAGGACAGGTGGAGGACAGGTGGAGGACAGGTGGAGGACAGGTGGAGAGCAGCTGGAGGACAGGTGGAGAACAGCTGGAGGACAGGTGGAGAGCAGGGAGGACAGGTGGAGGACAGGTGGAGGACAGGTGGAGGACAGCGTCGTGTGCACGGCGTCACAGTGGCGCTCAAACTGGCTTTTTTTTTTCTCCCGAGGTTTTTCTAGCTCCCGTTCAGCCAACAGACGGTGTGTGTGTGTGTGTGTGTGTGTGTGTGTGTGTCTGTGCATGTGTGTGCGTGCGTGCGTGTGTGTGTGTGTGTGTGTGTGTGAGCAGAGCGAGGCCGATGGTCCGTTCATTGAAGTGAGGTTAGAGAAGAGAAGAGGCGGCAGGTGGAGCATCAAGGTGTAGAACATGGACCAGTCAGTGACGGCTGCTCTCACATCTGGACACTATGGCTGCTCTCACATCTGGACACTATGGCTGCTCTCACATCTGGACACTACGGCTGCTCTCACATCTGGACACTACGGCTGCTCTCACATCTGGACACTATGGCTTTTCACAGGTTTTGGTTTTCTATGTTCTAAAAACGGTTTGGCAGGACGTCTAAATACATCCTTCAAAATAAAGTTTAACAGGAAAACACTTGGACTCGATGAGCTGCGTATAAAATCCCTAGGAGAGGAGAGAGGAGGAAGAGAGGAGAGAGGAGAGAGGAGGAAGAGAGGAGAGGAGAGGAGAGGAGAGGAGAGGAGAGGGGAGGAGGGGAGGAGAGGAGAGGAGAGGAGAGGAGAGGCGTCCGGACGGAGTCAGCGGGGGCATGAGCAGGTGTGTGTGACAGTCTTTAGCTCTGAGCCGTTAGCCGCTGCTCCGTCAGAGAGGCCTGGTGTGAGACGGTCTTGTTGTCGTGAGCTCTCAGCTTGGACACCACGTCGATGAAGGCCAGACTCTGGACCTCCTTGTGGAGCGGCTCTGAGGAGAGACGAGGAGAGGGAGGTGAAACACGCCGTCACTCCGATAGCGTCGCTCTCCGATAGCGTCGCTCTCCGATAGCGTCGCTCTCCGATAGAGTCGCTCTCCGATAGAGTCGCTCTCCGATAGAGTCGCTCTCCGATAGAGTCGCTCTCCGATAGCGTCACGCTCCGATAGCGTCACGCTCCGATAGCGTCACGCTCCGATAGCGTCACGCTCCGATAGCGTCACGCTCCGATAGCGTCACGCTCCGATAGCGTCACTCTACGATAGAGTCACACTCTACGATAGAGTCGCTCTACGATAGAGTCGCTCTACGATAGCGTCGCTCTCCGATAGAGTCGCTCTCCGATAGAGTCGCTCTCCGATAGCGTCGCGCTCCGATAGAGTCGCGCTCCGATAGCGTCGCTCTCCGATAGCGTCACTCTCCGATAGCGTCGCGCTCCGATAGAGTCGCGCTCCGATAGAGTCGCGCTCCGATAGAGTCGCGCTCCGATAGAGTCGCTCTCCGATAGAGTCGCTCTCCGATAGAGTCGCGCTCCGATAGCGTCGCGCTCCGATAGCGTCGCGCTCCGATAGCGTCGCGCTCCGATAGCGTCGCGCTCCGATAGCGTCACTCTCCGATAGCGTCACTCTCCGATAGAGTCACTCTCCGATAGAGTCACTCTCCGATAGCGTCACGCTCCGATAGCGTCACGCTCCGATAGCGTCACGCTCCGATAGCGTCACGCTCCGATAGCGTCACGCTCCGATAGCGTCACTCTCCGATAGCGTCACGCTCCGATAGCGTCACGCTCCGATAGCGTCACGCTCCGATAGAGTCACGCTCCGATAGCGTCACGCTCCGATAGAGTCACGCTCCGATAGAGTCACGCTCCGATAGCGTCACGCTCCGATAGCGTCACGCTCCGATAGCGTCACGCTCCGATAGCGTCACGCTCCGATAGAGTCACGCTCCGATAGCGTCACGCTCCGATAGAGTCACTCTCCGATAGAGTCACGCTCCGATAGCGTCACGCTCCGATAGAGTCACTCTCCGATAGAGTCACTCTCCGATAGCGTCACGCTCCGATAGCGTCACGCTCCGATAGCGTCACGCTCCGATAGCGTCACGCTCCGATAGCGTCACGCTCCGATAGCGTCACTCTCCGATAGCGTCACGCTCCGATAGCGTCACGCTCCGATAGCGTCACGCTCCGATAGCGTCACGCTCCGATAGCGTCACGCTCCGATAGAGTCACGCTCCGATAGCGTCACGCTCCGATAGAGTCACGCTCCGATAGCGTCACGCTCCGATAGAGTCACGCTCCGATAGAGTCACGCTCCGATAGCGTCACGCTCCGATAGCGTCACGCTCCGATAGCGTCACGCTCCGATAGAGTCACGCTCCGATAGCGTCACGCTCCGATAGAGTCACTCTCCGATAGAGTCACGCTCCGATAGCGTCACGCTCCGATAGAGTCACGCTCCGATAGAGTCACTCTCCGATAGAGTCACTCTCCGATAGAGTCACTCTCCGATAGAGTCACTCTCCGATAGAGTCACTCTCCGATAGAGTCACTGTCCGATAGAGTCACTCTCCGATAGAGTCACTCTCCGATAGAGTCACGCTCCGATAGAGTCACTCTCCGATAGAGTCACTGTCCGATAGAGTCACTCTCCGATAGAGTCACGCTCCAACAGAACTCAGGTCAGAACATATTTACAAAACATTTCTACTCTAAGAATTCAGGTCAAACTGAACAGTGAAAATCTGGTGAATGAATCAGACTCATTAATAAGACCCAGTATGGTCGTTGTCATGTGGTCATGTGATCATGTTGTCATGAGGTCACGTGATCATGAGGTCATGTGGTCAAGAGGTCAAGGGAATTAATACATCCATGATCAGGATCAGAAAAAACTTTATTGATCCCCAAAGGGCAATTAGGGGCAAAGAGTGATACATAACGGCAAGAGAGAATAAATAATAAGTTGATTAAATAAAATAAGAAAGCTGGAATGTAAAAACAGGCAGAGTTGTAATATTGCACAGGCCAGAGACGTTAACTGGTCTTCAGCATGGACAGCAGAGCCTGATGGAGCAGCAGGAGGTGTGAGGTCTGAGGAGGTGTGAGGAGGACTGAGGAGGACTGAGGAGGACTGAGGAGGTGTGAGGAGGACTGAGGAGGTGTGAGGAGGTGTGAGGAGGACTGAGGAGGACTGAGGAGGTGTGAGGAGGACTGAGGAGGTGTGAGGAGGACTGAGGAGGTGTGAGGAGGACTGAGGAGGTGTGAGGAGGACTGAGGAGGACTGAGGAGGTGTGAGGAGGTGTGAGGAGGTGTGAGGAGGACTGAGGAGGTGTGAGGAGGTGTGAGGAGGACTGAGGAGGTGTGAGGAGGTCTGAGGAGGACTGAGGAGGACTGAGGAGGTGTGAGGAGGACTGAGGAGGTGTGAGGAGGTGTGAGGAGGACTGAGGAGGACTGAGGAGGACTGAGGAGGTGTGAGGAGGACTGAGGAGGTGTGAGGAGGTGTGAGGAGGACTGAGGAGGACTGAGGAGGTGTGAGGAGGACTGAGGAGGTGTGAGGAGGACTGAGGAGGTGTGAGGAGGACTGAGGAGGTGTGAGGAGGACTGAGGAGGACTGAGGAGGTGTGAGGAGGTGTGAGGAGGTGTGAGGAGGACTGAGGAGGTGTGAGGAGGTGTGAGGAGGACTGAGGAGGTGTGAGGAGGTCTGAGGAGGACTGAGGAGGACTGAGGAGGTGTGAGGAGGACTGAGGAGGTGTGAGGAGGACTGAGGAGGTGTGAGGAGGTGTGCTGCTCCTCCACCCTGCTTCAGGGCCAGAAGTCCAGTCATGTTAGAACAACCGTCACCATGGTGATCAGGAGCTTCCTGTCCTGCAGGGTGACGGAGAGAGTGGTGGAGGAGAATGTCAGTAAGATGTTCTTGCCATCAGAAGAGTTAAGTTTTAAGGGAGCTCCTCCTCTGGGGGCTCCTCCTCGGGGGGCTCCTCCTCGGGGGGCCCCTCCTCTGGGGGGTCCTCCTCTGGGGGCTCCTCCTCTGGGGGCTCCTCCTCTGGGGGCCCTCCTCTTGGGGCTCCTCCTCTGGGGCCCCTCCTCTTGGGGCTCCTCCTCTTGGGGCTCCTCCTCTTGGGGCTCCTCCTCTTGGGGCTCCTCCTCGGGGGGCTCCTCCTCTGGATCCCCTCAGTGTTGGAGGAGAACCACAGCTGGTTTCAAAGAAGGTACCAGGTCTCTGTACTCCTGGACAGACTCAAGAGGTGAGACGTGGGTCATGGTGGTCCTGGTGCTGCCAGGTCACCACGTCTCCTTGGTTACCACCGTCTCCTTGGTCACCACGTCTCCTTGGTCACCACGTCTCCTTGGTCACCACCGTCTCCTTGGTCACCACCGTCTCCTTGGTCACCACCGTCTCCTTGGTCACCACGTCTCCTTGGTTACCACCGTCTCCTTGGTCACCACCGTCTCCTTGGTCACCACGTCTCCTTGGTCACCACGTCTCCTTGGTTACCACCGTCTCCTTGGTCCTGCTGACACCCAGCTCTCCTTGGTCCTGCTGAGGGGGGACTGTGGGGGGACTGTGGGGGGGCCTGTGGCAGATGTGAGGGGGCTCCAGGTGTATATGGATGTATCGATGATGAAGGCTTTGGCATCATCATCATCATCACCTCTGTGTCTTCAGCACATTGGAGCAGGTGGAGCTGTGAGCTGGTCAGGGTGAGAATGTATAGGTTGACCAGCCTCTCCAGGGCTCCATCACCTGGGCGGAGGTCATGCAGGGTCATGGGGGGGGTCCAGCCTCTCCAGGGCTCCATCACCTGGGCGGAGGTCATGCAGGGTCATGGGGGGGGTCCAGCCTCTCCAGGGCTCCATCACCTGGGCGGAGGTCATGCAGGGTCATGGGGGGGGTCCAGCCTCTCCAGGGCTCCATCACCTGGGCGGAGGTCATGCAGGGTCATGGGGGGGTGTGGTGGAGTGTTTCCAGTTCTTTGGAACAAGTCCAGTGCTGATGGAGGTCTGGAACAGGTTCTGGAAAACACTCCCTAACTGGTGGGCACAGTGACTGAGGACAGTGATGTGATCAGCTGCAGGTGGTGCTGTTGATGGGGGGAGGGGGGGGGGGGGCAGGCGTGAGTTTCCATCTGATGTCCTGGTTGAAGCTGTTGGTCTGGAATGTGGAGTAGCAGGGATAAAGGTGGTTGAGGGATGTTTGGGTGCAGCCGGGGATGTGAACACAGTTGCTGTTGGTGATTGTGTTCAGGAAGTCCTTCTCTAGAGACCTCCAGGCTGAGTCCTTCTCTAGAGACCTGCCAGGCTGAGTCCTTCTCTAGAGACCTCCAGGCCGAGTCCTTCTCTAGAGACCTGCCAGGCTGAGTCCTTCTCTAGAGACCTCCAGGCCGAGTCCTTCTCTAGAGACCTCCAGGCTGAGTCCTTCTCTAGCGACCTGCCAGGCTGAGTCCTTCTCTAGCGACCTGCCAGGCTGAGTCCTTCTCTAGCGACCTGCCAGGCTGAGTCCTTCTCTAGAGACCTGCCAGGCTGAGTCCTTCTCTAGAAACCTGCCAGGCTGAGTCCTTCTCTAGCGACCTGCCAGGCTGAGTCCTTGTCTAGAGACCTGCCAGGCTGAGTCCTTCTCTAGCGACCTGCCAGGCTGAGTCCTTCTCTAGAGACCTCCAGGCCGAGTCCTTCTCTAGAGACCTCCAGGCCGAGTCCTTCTCTAGAGACCTCCAGGCCGAGTCCTTCTCTAGAGACCTGCCAGGCTGAGTCCTTCTCTAGAGACCTGCCAGGCTGAGTCCTTGTCTAGAGACCTGCCAGGCTGAGTCCTTCTCTAGCGACCTGCCAGGCTGAGTCCTTCTCTAGCGACCTGCCAGGCTGAGTCCTTCTCTAGAGACCTGCCAGGCTGAGTCCTTCTCTAGAGACCTGCCAGGCTGAGTCCTTCTCTAGAGACCTGCCAGGCTGAGTCCTTCTCTAGAGACCTGCCAGGCTGAGTCCTTCTCTAGAGACCTCCAGGCTGAGTCCTTCTCTAGAGACCTCCAGGCCGAGTCCTTCTCTAGAGACCTGCCAGGCTGAGTCCTTCTCTAGCGACCTGCCAGGCTGAGTCCTTCTCTAGAGACCTGCCAGGCTGAGTCCTTCTCTAGAGACCTGCCAGGCTGAGTCCTTCTCTAGAGACCCTGCCAGGCTGAGTCCTTCTCTAGAGACCCTGCCAGGCTGAGTCCTTCTCTAGAGACCTGCCAGGCTGAGTCCTTCTCTAGAGACCCTGCCAGGCTGAGTCCTTCTCTAGAGACCCTGCCAGGCTGAGTCCTTCTCTAGAGACCTGCCAGGCTGAGTCCTTCTCTAGAGACCTGCCAGGCTGAGTCCTTCTCTAGAGACCTGCCAGGCTGAGTCCTTCTCTAGAGACCTGCCAGGCCGAGTCCTTCTCTAGAGACCTGCCAGGCCGAGTCCTTCTCTAGAGACCTCCAGGCTGAGCCCAGGTTTCCCTGGAAAACCTCTCCTCCACTTTGTTTTTATAGCTGAGCTCGGCAATCTTAATGGTCCTCCTGACCTCTTTGTTGACCTTCTCCAACTCCCAGAGAAGAAGACACGCCCACTTCATCAGGCAGGGTGCTCCAGACTGGAAACCTCCCTGGAGTGGCTCTGCTCTGACTGGTCCACTGTCTCATGTCTTCTCACCTTCTTAATGTTCCTGATGGCTGGGGTGGAAGCAGGAACCAGCAGGATGGGGAGGTGGAGTACCAGGGGTTTATGTAGAAGCACACCCCTCTGCCGTGTTGAAGGCCAGGACAGAAGTCTTCCTCCTGCAGATGGTTCACATCTGCCTGGAGTTCATCCGCTTCATTCCAAAGTGAGCGGACGTTGGCGAGGACGACTGCCGGCAGCGCCCGTTGTTTACAAGTTTCACACTGTAATCGTGCTCTAACACCTCCCTTCTTCTTCTTCTTGCCCCGTCTGCTCGCTTTGTGGCCCCTCTTCTTGGAGTTGATCTCTGCATCACACCTCCTCTGGTAGAGTGTCGGGGGGAACGGCTGCAGCAGCTCCCGTCAACACGTCCTCCTTATCGTCTCCGCGGGAGAAGCGGCAGTCGCATAAACCAGGGTGTGACATTGCTGCCGGCATGCAGATGAAACCAGGAAAGTGCATTTGGTCCAGTTAACAAAACGCAGGAACAATTAAAGAGTTCAAAAGGAAAGTCAAGCCGCTCTAAGCTCCGACTGCAAGTCTGTGTGGAAACAGGATCTATAAAACAACTTGGAATCTCTAATACGGATTACTTTTACTTCAAATATGTCAGTGAAGCATTCAGTCAGTGGTGTTGAGTCAGTGGTAGTGGTGTTGGTGTTGGTGTTGAGTCAGTGGTGTTGAGTCAGTGGTAGTGGTGTTGAGTCAGTGGTGTTGGTGTTGGTGTTGGTGTCGGTGTTGAGTCAGTGGTGTTGGTGTTGAGTCAGTGGTGTTGGTGTTGGTGTTGAGTCAGTGGTGTTGGTGTTGAGTCAGTGGTGTTGGTGTTGAGTCAGTGGTGTTGGTGTTGAGTCAGTGGTGTTGGTGTTGAGTCAGTGGTGTTGGTGTTGAGTCAGTGGTGTTGGTGTTGGTGTTGAGTCAGTGGTGTTGGTGTTGGGTCAGTGGTGTTGGTGTTGGTGTTGAGTCAGTGGTGTTGGTGTTGGTGTTGAGTCAGTGGTGTTGGTGTTGAGTCAGTGGTGTTGGTGTTGGTGTTGAGTCAGTGGTGTTGGTGTTGAGTCAGTGGTGTTGGTGTCGGTGTTGAGTCAGTGGTGTTGGTGTTGGTGTTGAGTCAGTGGTGTTGGTGTTGGGTCAGTGGTGTTGGTGTTGGTGTTGAGTCAGTGGTGTTGGTGTTGAGTCAGTGGTGTTGGTGTTGAGTCAGTGGTGTTGGTGTTGAGTCAGTGGTGTTGGTGTTGGGTCAGTGGTGTTGGTGTTGGTGTTGAGTCAGTGGTGTTGGTGTTGAGTCAGTGGTGTTGGTGTTGAGTCAGTGGTGTTGGTGTTGAGTCAGTGGTGTTGGTGTTGAGTCAGTGGTGTTGGTGTTGAGTCAGTGGTGTTGGTGTTGAGTCAGTGGTGTTGGTGTTGAGTCAGTGGTGTTGGTGTTGGTGTTGAGTCAGTGGTGTTGGTGTTGGGTCAGTGGTGTTGGTGTTGGGTCAGTGGTGTTGGTGTTGGTGTTGAGTCAGTGGTGTTGGTGTTGAGTCAGTGGTGTTGGTGTTGAGTCAGTGGTGTTGGTGTTGGTGTTGAGTCAGTGGTGTTGGTGTTGAGTCAGTGGTGTTGGTGTTGAGTCAGTGGTGTTGGTGTTGGTGTTGAGTCAGTGGTGTTGGTGTTGAGTCAGTGGTGTTGGTGTTGAGTCAGTGGTGTTGGTGTTGAGTCAGTGGTGTTGGTGTTGAGTCAGTGGTGTTGAGTCAGTGGTAGTGGTGTTGAGTCAGTGGTAGTGGTGTTGGTGTTGGTGTTGAGTCAGTGGTGTTGAGTCAGTGGTAGTGGTGTTGAGTCAGTGGTGTTGGTGTTGGTGTTGAGTCAGTGGTGTTGGTGTTGGTGTCGGTGTTGAGTCAGTGGTGTTGGTGTTGAGTCAGTGGTGTTGGTGTTGGTGTCGGTGTTGAGTCAGTGGTGTTGGTGTTGGTGTTGGTGTTGAGTCAGTGGTGTTGGTGTTGGTGTTGAGTCAGTGGTGTTGGTGTTGGTGTTGAGTCAGTGGTGTTGGTGTTGAGTCAGTGGTGTTGGTGTTGAGTCAGTGGCGTTGGTGTTGAGTCAGTGGTGTTGGTGTTGAGTCAGTGGTGTTGGTGTTGAGTCAGTGGTGTTGGTGTTGGTGTTGAGTCAGTGGTGTTGGTGTTGGGTCAGTGGTGTTGGTGTTGGTGTTGAGTCAGTGGTGTTGGTGTTGGTGTTGAGTCAGTGGTGTTGGTGTTGAGTCAGTGGTGTTGGTGTTGAGTCAGTGGTGTTGGTGTTGGTGTTGAGTCAGTGGTGTTGGTGTTGAGTCAGTGGTGTTGGTGTCGGTGTTGAGTCAGTGGTGTTGGTGTTGAGTCAGTGGTGTTGGTGTTGAGTCAGTGGTGTTGGTGTTGAGTCAGTGGTGTTGGTGTTGGTGTTGAGTCAGTGGTGTTGGTGTTGGGTCAGTGGTGTTGGTGTTGAGTCAGTGGTGTTGGTGTTGAGTCAGTGGTGTTGGTGTTGAGTCAGTGGTGTTGGTGTTGAGTCAGTGGTGTTGGTGTTGAGTCAGTGGTGTTGGTGTTGAGTCAGTGGTGTTGGTGTTGGGTCAGTGGTGTTGGTGTTGGTGTTGAGTCAGTGGTGTTGGTGTTGAGTCAGTGGTGTTGGTGTTGAGTCAGTGGTGTTGGTGTTGGGTCAGTGGTGTTGGTGTTGGTGTTGAGTCAGTGGTGTTGGTGTTGAGTCAGTGGTGTTGGTGTTGAGTCAGTGGTGTTGGTGTTGAGTCAGTGGTGTTGGTGTTGAGTCAGTGGTGTTGGTGTTGGTGTTGAGTCAGTGGTGTTGGTGTTGAGTCAGTGGTGTTGGTGTTGAGTCAGTGGTGTTGGTGTTGAGTCAGTGGTGTTGGTGTTGGTGTTGGTGTTGAGTCAGTGGTGTTGGTGTTGAGTCAGTGGTGTTGGTGTTGGTGTTGGGTACAGTCGCCACAAAACAGCCAAATGTTAAGTGTCCAGACTGTGGAGTCCGGAGGACTTTGACAGAACAGGAAAGTGGTGATGACAGAAAACAATGAGCTGCTGGTGATCTCACCTGATCCCATGACAGCACAGATGAGAATCATGGAGTTGTACTTGATCTCCGGAGCGCTCCGTTCGTCCGCCAGCAGCTTGTGGAGCATGGACACCAGGCTGGAGCCCACGAAGTCTTTCTCAGCCGCAACTGAAACCAACAAACACCAAAGTGTGAGAAACACCTTCTGAAAGCTGCGTCGTTAACAGCCGATACCTGCAGTGAGGCTCAGACCCGGATCACCCCGGGCGCCTTACGGACGTGCTGCGCGGCGTCACGCCAGGCTGCAGGTTGGCGCCAGAAAACTACCGGCTGCAATTCATTCTCGTAGCGGACATTCAGTCTTCAGTGGCGGCTGGCCTGGTGCCGGTGATAATGATCAGAATGATGGTGTGTTTTATTGTGAAGGACCGGATGCTCAGTGTGTGACTTCCTGACTGATGCGACCTGCTCAGTGTCTTCTCTCCACACATGAACCAGAGCGTCCGGTCCTTCAAAATAAAACACTCCTTCTGATCAGAAACACAGACGACGCAGCTGTGTGTCGAGTTGCTCTGATCTCTCGCCAGATGCTGCAACGGAGCGTGACGTCCCCAACCCCCGCGCTGCAGTGCGACGCTGCAGAACTGCAGCGGGTGAGTGATGCAGCAGCAGCACGCCCGACGCCACGCAGCCGTGGGAATTTGCAGGTCGTTGTACAAACGCGTACGACTGCACGTCATCTGGGCCGAAGGTCGCCGCTCTTACCCAGATCCAGCGCCGCGATGAGGCCCAGAGCCACCAGAGCTTCATTCTGCATGATCATGTGTTCACTGGTTGCCATAGTAACTAAGTGCTTGACGCCTCCTCCCTGGATGACGGCCCGAACGACCTCCTGGGAGTGAAAGAGGTGAGAGTGGGTGACTGGAGCGTGTGTGTGTGTGTGTGTGTGTGTGTCCCTGATTAAAAGCTGCAGCCGCTAGCGCCTCCTGACCTTGGACTTGCTGTGTCGGATGAGAGCGGACAGCAGCCGGTTGGACTCGCCGATCACTCCGGCGTGATCTTTGGCTTCACACCACTCCACCAGCCGCTCCACCCAGCTTCCCGTTGGTTCCCAGCTGGTCCGCAGCTTCGGCTGAAACACAACGGCCCGTCACTCTCCTCGCACCTGCACGTCCGGCGACGCAAACTCAAGCTTCTGTGGCCGGAGGAGGATTTCACAAAACCCAGATGGTAACTGAAGCGGGACGGCAGCTTGCTAAAGTACCCACGCCCCTTAAATCTCTCCACGTTTTGTCACATTACAACCACACATGCACATTCATTTGATTGTATTTTATGCGACCAAAAGAACATCATGGTGGGGTGAGAGCCAAATTAAATATGGTCTTCAAATTCCACATACATAATCAAGTGAAAAGCATATAAAATGTATATTATATTATATTTACTAAATATTCCATCATCCCGCGGACCCCCTGCTGGGGTTCACAGCCTCACCAGTTTGTCCAAGTGTATTCAAGTGATTCCAGTCAATTTGATTCCTGATGCTCGTGGTCCTGCTGTGAGAGACAGGATGAGGGTTTCTGGACACGAGTGCATGAGGACACGAGGCCATGAGGCCATGAGGCCATGATGGCTCCAGGAGCTGCGCGACTGTCACCATAGTTTTTGTGAAATACTCCTCAAGTCTGAATATATCATCTGTGTTGATTTTTCAAAAATTCATCTCAAAACAGAAAATCCTCTTACTGTCGACTTTCGAGAGGAAAAGGTTCCCCGTCCACCACAGTGAACAGGTGTTTGACTCATAACCCTTGCGGCAGTTTCAACACCATGCGAATAGAAAGAAGGTCAAACCTCCACCTTGTGTGTCGATGAGCATACGCAACGTCCCCAGAAGCTTAAACTGAACTGGAGGCATTTCAGACTGCAGGAACTTCAGCACCACGTCGGCGACGCCGGCCGACAGCATCTTAGATTTGTTCACCACTGGAGGGGAGAACACATCAGGACACGCTCAACCAACGACTTGAGGAGATCACTCAACGCTTACATCACATACACTAAAATAAATGTGTGTGTGTGTGTGTGGCAGAAGACCTCCCTCTCCTCTCAGCAGGTTTCTGTCTGAAGAAACGGTTTGGTTTAACATTAAATGCATATATTCTAAAGGTAAAGTACTCTGAGCCAACGTTCTCTCTGTGGACCCAGTGGAGAGCAGATGTGGTAGCATTAGCACTAGCATTAGCATTAGCATTAGCCACTCAGGTGGATTCAGCAGCAGCGTCACTTCGCTCCACACTTGATTCCTCTGATGGTCAAACCGAGGACTCCGAGGAGGACGGCTCCATGGAATAACCAACAATTACAAACGAAATAATTCGGCACGTAAACTGGTGAAGAAAGGGAAAACTCACACCATCTTCTAGTCCTCCACCATAGAAGAAGAACAAGGCCCGGTGTCTGTCCAGCACTAGAGCCAGGCTGACCAACCTCACACCCCCTTTTTAATTTGAGCAGTAACGACTTGGTGAACTTAGTTAATGACAACATTGTAACTATTAGGGATCAAATGTATAAAAAGCTGCAAGTGACCAACCACAGCTTCAGGTTTGTCGTCACATTCACCCAGCTTCTATCCACTAGAGCTCTTTAGAGTTCTCCTCAACTGGTGCCGATTAATAGAATTTACTATCTCCCAATTCTATCCTGCCTTATTCTCCATTTAACTTTCTTTTCTATTCTTTATGGAGCAATGCTTTAAAAGTATTTAGGATCAATAATGTATTTCTATTTTGTTGATATTTAAAATTCTACTCTTACTTTCTATTCAGTGTGTAGAAGAACTTCCCTGTGGGAATAGTCAAGTATTTTCTATTCTCTGGATCAACTAGGATCAGTGTTCCACCGGCGTTCACATTATTGTTCTCAGCAGTGACGATTCCACAACAATGAACGGAGGAAGGCGGAGTTCAGGGAAGAAACCAGGGGACAGTGCAGAGTGGAAACACTGACGAGCACCAGTGGGTGGAGCAGAGGTTAGTGACGGAGGCTCAGGGTGAGGCAGGTGGAGCAGAGGTTAGTGATGGAGGCTCAGGGTGAGGGACAGTGGGTGAAGCAGAGGTTAGTGACGGAGGCTCAGGGTGAGGCAGGTGAAGCAGAGGTTAGTGACGGAGGCTCAGGGTGAGGCAGGTGAAGCAGAGGTTAGTGATGGAGGCTCAGGGTGAGGCAGGTGAAGCAGAGGTTAGTGACGGAGGCTCAGGGTGAGGGACAGTGGGTGGAGCAGAGGTTAGTGATGGAGGCTCAGGGTGAGGCATGTGGAGCAGAGGTTAGTGACGGAGGCTCAGGGTGAGGGACAGTGGGTGGAGCAGAGGTTAGTGATGGAGGCTCAGGGTGAGGGACAGTGGGTGGAGCAGAGGTTAGTGACGGAGGCTCAGGGTGAGGCAGGTGGAGCAGAAGGTTAGTGACGGAGGCTCAGGGTGAGGACCAGTGGGTGGAGCAGAGGTTAGTGACGGAGGCTCAGGGTGAGGGACAGTGGGTGGAGCAGAGGTTAGTGATGGAGGCTCAGGGTGAGGGACAGTGGGTGGAGCAGAGGTTAGTGACGGAGGCTCAGGGTGAGGCAGGTGGAGCAGAGGTTAGTGACGGAGGCTCAGGGTGAGGACCAGTGGGTGGAGCAGAGGTTAGTGATGGAGGCTCAGGGTGAGGTCCAGTGGGTGGAGCAGAGGTTAGTGATGGAGGCTCAGGGTGAGGTCCAGTGGGTGGAGCAGAGGTTAGTGACGGAGGCTCAGGGTGAGGGAGGTGGAGCAGAGGTTAGTGACGGAGGCTCAGGGTGAGGTCCAGTGGGTGGAGCAGAGGTTAGTGACGGAGGCTCAGGGTGAGAGGCAGGTGCAGCAGAGGTTAGTGACGGAGGCTCAGGGTGAGGCAGGTGGAGCAGAGGTTAGTGATGGAGGCTCAGGGTGAGGCAGGTGGAGCAGAGGTTAGTGACGGAGGCTCAGGGTGAGGGACAGTGGGTGGAGCAGAGGTTAGTGATGGAGGCTCAGGGTGAGGCAGGTGGAGCAGAGGTTAGTGACAGAGGCTCAGGGTGAGGCAGGGTGGAGCAGAGGTTAGTGACGGAGGCTCAGGGTGAGGGACAGTGGGTGGAGCAGAGGTTAGTGACGGAGGCTCAGGGTGAGGCAGGTGGAGCAGAGGTTAGTGACGGAGGCTCAGGGTGCGGACCAGTGGGTGGAGCAGAGGTTAGTGACGGAGGCTCAGGTGAGGCAGGTGGAGCAGAGGTTAGTGACGGAGGCTCAGGGTGAGGCAGGTGGAGCAGAGGTTAGTGACGGAGGCTCAGGGTGAGGACCAGTGGGTGGAGCAGAGGTTAGTGACGGAGGCTCAGGGTGAGGCAGGTGGAGCAGAGGTTAG
>NC_137672.1:2752419-2773635 GCF_963422515.1 Blennius ocellaris
TGAACACATGAGACACTGAGTTGTTGTTGAAGTGAACACATGAGAACTGAGCTGTTGTTGAAGTGAACACATGAGAACTGAGCTGTTGTTGAAGTGAACACATGAGAACTGAGCTGTTGTTGAAGTGAACACATGAGAACTGAGTTGTTGTTGAAGTGAACACATGAGACACTGAGCTGCTGTTGAAGTGAACACATGAGAACTGAGCTGTTGTTGAAGTGAACACATGAGAACTGAGCTGTTGTTGAAGTGAACATATGAGAACTGAGCTGTTGTTGAAGTGAACACGAGAACTGAGCTGTTGTTGAAGTGAACACATGAGAACTGAGCTGTTGTTGAAGTGAACACATGAGAACTGAGCTGTTGTTGAAGTGAACACATGAGAACTGAGCTGTTGTTGAAGTGAACACGAGAACTGAGCTGTTGTTGAAGTGAACACATGAGAACTGAGCTGTTGTTGAAGTGAACACATGAGAACTGAGCTGTTGTTGAAGTGAACACATGAGAACTGAGCTGTTGTTGAAGTGAACACATGAGAACTGAGCTGTTGTTGAAGTGAACACGAGAACTGAGCTGTTGTTGAAGTGAACACATGAGAACTGAGCTGTTGTTGAAGTGAACACATGAGAACTGAGCTGTTGTTGAAGTGAACACATGAGAACTGAGCTGTTGTTGAAGTGAACACATGAGAACTGAGCTGTTGTTGAAGTGAACACGAGAACTGAGCTGTTGTTGAAGTGAACACATGAGAACTGAGCTGTTGTTGAAGTGAACACATGAGAACTGAGCTGTTGTTGAGGTGAACACATGAGAACTGAGCTGATGTTGAGGTGAACACATGAGAACTCAGTTGTTGTTGAAGTGAACACATGAGACAGAGTTGTTGTTGAAGTGAACACATGAGACACTGAGTTGTTGTTGAAGTGAACACATGAGACACTGAGTTGTTGTTGAAGTGAACACATGAGACACTGAGTTGTTGTTGAAGTGAACACATGAGAACTGAGTTGTTGTTGAAGTGAACACATGAGAACTGAGTTGTTGTTGAAGTGAACACATGAGAACTGAGTTGTTGTTGAAGTGAACACATGAGAACTGAGCTGTTGTTGAAGTGAACACATGAGAACTGAGCTGTTGTTGAAGTGAACACATGAGAACTGAGCTGTTGTTGAAGTGAACACATGAGACACTGAGTTGTTGTTGAAGTGAACACATGAGACACTGAGTTGTTGTTGAAGTGAACACATGAGAACTGAGTTGTTGTTGAAGTGAACACATGAGAACTGAGTTGTTGTTGAAGTGAACACATGAGAACTGAGTTGTTGTTGAAGTGAACACATGAGAACTGAGTTGTTGTTGAAGTGAACACATGAATCCAGGAGACGGTGGCCCTGCTGCAGTTTGCTCCCAGACATCCTCCGTTCACTGACGACCTCCACCCTTCTGAGTAACAGGCCCTGCCCGGTCCAACCCCCCCCCCCCCCCTAGCAGGGGTTAACTGCTAACAGTTAGCAGTTAGCTGTTAACTGCCAGTTTTTGGTTGGTTGAGAACTGAAAGGAACCTTCTCAGGTATACAGTGTGTTTTTTCTTCCCCATCTTGGTTGCATATATATATATATATATATATATATCGTATTTCCTAGTGGAATTACACTGATCTAATCTGATTTGATTTGATCAACTATTGTGTGTCAGAATGTACAAATATAGAATAATTCATTAAATGTACTTTTCTGTAAAAATGCTTTGAAGTTCAGTATTTTCTGGCTCAATTCTAATATTTAAATAAAGTTTTGCGGAGTTTTGAATTATTTTGTTACCAAAAGTTTTCCTCTGCTGGTTTCTCCTCTGCTGGTTTATGTTCTGCTGGTTTCTCCTCTGCTGGTTTCTCCTCTGCTGGTTTCTCCTCTGCTGGTTTCTGTTCTGCTGGTTTCTCCTCTGCTGGTTTCTGTTCTGCTGGTTTCTGTTCTGCTGGTTTCTCCTCTGCTGGTTTCTGTTCTGCTGGTTTCTCCTCTGCTGGTTTGTGTTCTGCTGGTTTCTCCTCTGCTGGTTTCTGTTCTGCTGGTTCATCCTATGCTGGTTTCTGTTCTGCTGATTTATCCTCTGCTGGTTTCTGTTCTGCTGGTTTCTGTTCTGCTGGTTTATCCTATGCTGGTTTCTCCTCTGCTGGTTTCTGTTCTGCTGGTTCATCCTATGCTGGTTTCTGTTCTGCTGATTTATCCTCTGCTGGTTTCTGTTCTGCTGGTTTCTGTTCTGCTGGTTTATCCTATGCTGGTTTCTGTTTTGCTGGTTTATCCTATGCTGGTTTCTCCTCTGCTGGTTTCTGTTCTGCTGGTTTCTGTTCTGTTGGTTCATCCTCTGCTGGTTTCTGTTCTGCTGGTTTCTGTTCTGCTAGTTCATCCTCTGCTGGTTCATCCTCTGCTGGTTTCTGTTCTGCTGGTTTCTGCTCTGACCAGATGTTGCTGGAGGAGTTGGGTAGTTGCAGTGTGAGGTGAGTCGCTGGTTGTAGAAAGCTGCTGGAGCCACTGTGGGACTCTGCTACGACAAGGATGGAGATAATGGGGCCGGGGGGGTTTGGAGTCTCTCTGGGAAAATGCTGGTCTCACCTGGAGGGGGGCGTGGCCTCACACCTATCCAGGTGAAGCTGCATCAGTCTTGGTGTAAACTGTAAAAAGTGCATTATGCTGTAGCTTTTTCACATTTAAAAGTCCAGTATTCTATAAAATTGCCACTCTGATGGTTTTCTTCCAGCCACAGCCTGAAGGACAAAGTCCACGTTCTCAGCGTCTCCTGCTACCTGTTCTGATTCTTCATCTTATAATGAGCTTATTCTGTATGATAGTAATCTTTGTAACATTTTAATCTCACTACATGTTAGTTAGGAAGCCATTATGAAATGAATCTTGCATATTATTAGACCTTTAAATAATAATGCTGTGATGAAACGAGGGACTGTTGACGTTACTGCTTCACTCAGTAACATCATAACGAGTGAGGCTTTTCAAAAAGTAGAAAGAAAGCAGCTCCAGGTTTGGAAACGCATCAGGAACAGGAGTTTTGCAGCGCAGCCACCTGTCCGGCCTCGTATGGAGCGTTGGCGTCCAACACAAACCTGGTGTTTCTTTGATCTGCTCTTTCATCTGGGAGGATTAGTCTCCGCCTCGCTGATCAGTGCTCTGTTGTTTGGGTGAGCAGAGTTCCTCCAGGACTGCAGCTTGTTTCAAGGGTCTGTGCTCAGTCAGCCACACTTCCTCCCCGCTGAGCTGCTCGTCACCACGACCTCGTATGACGACACATCAGGTCCCTATGGAGGCCGTGACACTGGCACTCTCTGAACACACTGGAGTGTGTCTGAACCACTCAACACTCCTAACAACTCCAGGAAAGCACACTAAACCCAGTCTAAACTCCGGGAAACTAGACTAAACCCAGTCTAAACTCCGGGAAACTAGACTAAACCCAGTCTATACTCCAGAAAACTAGACTAAACCCAGTCTAAACTCCAGGAAACTCGACAAAACCCAGTCTAAACTCCAGGAAACCAGGAACCAAACTCCAGGAAACAAAGCCCAGTCTAGACTCCAGGAAACCACACAAAGCCCAGTCTAAACTCCAGGAAACTAGACTAAACCCAGTCTAAACTCCAGGAAGCCAGACTAAACCCAGTCTACACTCCAGGAAACTAGACTAAAACCAGTCTACACTCCAGGAAACTAGACTAAACCCAGTCTAAACTCCAGGAAACCCCACAAAGCCCAGTCTAAACTCCAGAAAACTAGACTAAACCCAATCTAAACTCCAGAAAACCACACAAACCCAGTCTAAACTCCAGGAAACTAGACTAAACCCAGTCTAAACTCCAGGAAACCACACTAAACCCAGTCTAAACTTCAGGAAACTAGACTAAACCCAGTCTAAACTCCAGAAAACCACACAAACCCAGTCTAAACTCTGGGAAACCCCACAAAGCCCAGTCTAAACTCCAGGAAACTAGACTAAACCCAGTCTAAACTCCAGGAAACTAGACTAAAACCAGTCTACACTCCAGGAAACTAGACTAAACCCAGTCTAAACTCCAGGAAACCCCACAAAGCCCAGTCTAAACTCCAGGAAACTAGACTAAACCCACTCTAAACTCCAGGAAAGCACACATGCCCAGTCTAAACTCCAGGAAACTTCCCAGTCTATACTCCGGGAAACCACATAAACCCAGCCTAAACTTCAGGAAACTAGACTAAACCCAGTCTAAACTCCAGAAAACCACACAAACCCAGTCTAAACTCCGGGAAACCCCACAAAGCCCAGTCTAAACTCCAGGAAACTAGACTAAACCCAGTCTAAACTCCAGGAAACTATACTAAACCCAGTCTAAACTCCGGGAAACTAGACTAAACCTAGTCTAAACTCCAGAAAACTAGACTAAACCCAGTCTAAACTCCAGGAAACCACACAAAGCCCAGTCTAAACTCCAGGAAACTCGACTAAATCCAGTCTAAACTCCAGGAAACCACACAAAGCCCAGTCTAAACTCCAGGAAACTAGACTAAACCCAATCTAAACTCCAGGAAGCCAGACTAAACCCAGTCTACACTCCAGAAAACTAGACTAAACCCAGTCTAAACTCCAGGAAACCCCACAAAGCCCAGTCTAAACTCCAGAAAACCACGCTAAACCCAGTTTAAACTCCAGGAAGCCAGACTAAACCCATTATAAAGTCCTGGAAGCCAGACTAAACCCTGTCTAAACTCCAGGAAACTAGACTAAACCCAGTCTTGACTGACAGGCTGTTAGTCTACTGATCCTGAGTGTTGACTGACAGGCTGTTAGTCTACGGCTACTGTGTCCTCAGTGTTGACTGACAGGCTGTTAGTCTACTGATCCTGAGTGTTGACTGACAGGCTGTTAGTCAACTGTGCCCTCAGTGTTGACTGACAGGCTGTTAGTGTACTGTGCCCTCAGTGTTGACTGACAGGCTGTTAGTCTACTGATCCTCAGTGTTGACTGACAGGCTGTTAGTGTACCTGGCCCTCAGTGTTGACTGACAGGCTGTTAGTCTACTGATCCTCAGTGTTGACTGACAGGCTGTTAGTCTACTGTGCCCTCAGTGTTGACTGACAGGCTGTTAGTCTACTGTGCCCTCAGTGTTGACTGACAGGCTGTTAGTCTACTGATCCTCAGTGTTGACTGACAGGCTGTTAGTCTACTGTGCCCTCAGTGTTGACTGACAGGCTGTTAGTCTACTGTGCCCTCAGTGTTGACTGACAGGCTGTTAGTCTACTGTGCCCTCAGTGTTGACTGACAGGCTGTTAGTCCTCTGTGCCCTCAGTGTTGACTGACAGGCTCACCGTGATCAGGCTGTGAAGCACTCGAACCAGGGTCCCTGTGAACCGGCGTGACAGGGCCCAACACACTGTGACACTGAGTGGTGCTCCAGACCAAGAGATTCCTGCTGGGGGGTTCAGGGGTCCACAGGGAGAGTCTGCCAGCCAGGTGGAAGAGGAGCACCTGGGGTAGTGTGGAACCCCTGGGAGGCACTGTGGTGGTGGGGGGGGTTCAGGGGTCCACAGGGAGAGTCTGCCAGCCAGGTAGAAGAGGAGCACCTGGGGTTGTGTGGAACCCCTGGGGGGCGCTGTGGTGGGGGGGGGGGGGGGGGCAACCTGCTCCACAGTTAATGAGCTCTCAGGAGAACTGCTGCCTCCATCACACCTGGTGACTGTCGTCTCGCTTCGTCTCAACCTGAACAACTTGATGAACGATGTTCTCTCTCTCTCTCTCTCTCTCTCTCTCCCTCTCTCTCCCTCCCTCTCTCTCTCTCTCTCTCTCTCCCTCTCTCTCTCTCTCTCTCTCATCTCTCTCTCTCTCTCTCTCTCTTCTCTCTCTCTCTCTCTCTCTCTCTCTCTCTCTCCCTCCCTCTCTTCCAGTGTGTAAAGATCCACCATACAAAGTGGAGGAGTGTGGATACGCCGGGTTCATCCTGCCCATCGAAGTTTATTTCAAAAACAAGGTGTGGTTCCTGAGCTCTCTGCACCTTGCACCACCATGAAAACACAACAACATGGAGGACATGACCACCACCACCACCATCCAGCCCCCTCTCTTCTCCTTTACTCTGTTCTGTTTTCCTAAAGTATGTGTTTACATGGCGAGATTCTCAAAACCCACAAACACTGGAAACAATGTAGTTTTCATGTCGGTCCACTAGTTGGTGCTGCTGATAGTTTTAGTACTGAAAACACACACACACACACACACACACACACACACACACACACACACACACACACACACACACACACACACACACACACACACACACACACAGAGCACAGAACAATGAGTTCTAAACAATGACAATAGCAGAACACGAGACATTCTAGTGGACCAACGACCAAGTTGGGTCCCTGAGCCAGAACCTGCACCTCCACCATCCTCTGGTTGATCCTCTAGTTGATCCTCTGGTTGATCCTCTGGTTGATCCTCTGGTTGATCCTTTGGTTGATCCTCTAGTTGATCCTCTAGTTGATCTTCTGGTTTATCCTCCAGTTGATCTTCTAGTTGATCCTCTGGTTGATCCTCCAGTTGATCTTCTAGTTGATCTTCTGGTTGATCCTCTGGTTGATCTTCTGGTTTATCCTCCAGTTGATCTTCTAGTTGATCCTCTAGTTGATCCTCTGGTTGATCCTCTGGTTGATCCTCTAGTTGATCTTCTGGTTGATCCTCTGGTTGATCTTCTGGTTTATCCTCCAGTTGATCTTCTAGTTGATCCTCTGGTTGATCCTCTGGTTGATCTGGACAGAGGATCTCCTGACTTATTGTGACATGTGGACCTTGAGACAGCTGGTGTTGACGGTGTGACGTGTTGACGGTGTTGACGGTGTCACAGTGTGACGGTGTGATGGTGTTGACGGTGTTGACGGCGTGACGGCGCGACGGATTTGATGGTGTGACGGTGTTGACGGTGTGACGTGTGACGGTGTGATGTGTTGACGGTGTGACGGTGTTGATGGTGTGACGGTGTGATGTGTTGACGGTGTGATGGTGTTGACGTTGTGACGGTGTGACGGATTTGATGGTGTGACCGTGTGACGGTGTTGACGGTGTGACGTGTTGACGGTGTGACGTGTTGACGGTGTGACGGTGGTGATGGTGTGACGTGTTGACGGTGTTGACGGTGTGACGGTGTGATGAGGACTGAATGGTTCCTGAGTGTCTCTCTGATCCTGCTGATGAACTTTGGTTGTGTGATTTCAGGAGGAACCCAAGAAGGTTCGCTTTGACTACGACCTGTTCCTCCACCTGGACGGTCACCCGCCCGTCAACCACCTCCGCTGTGAGAAGCTCACCTTCAACAACCCCACCGAGGAATTCCGCAGGAAGCTCCTGAAAGCTGGAGGGGTATGGGGGGATGGGGGGGGGGGGGGGGGTCTCTCTACTTCTCATCATGTTCTGAGGAGCATCCTGCACCTCCTTGACTCCAGCTCAGTGCACCATGTCCCCCGACAGACACCATGTCCCCCATAACTCACCATGTCCATCATCAGACACCATGTCCACCATCAGAGACCATGTCTCCCGACAGACACCATGTCCCCCATCACTCACCATGTCCACCATCAGACACCATGTCCCCCGACAGACACCATGTCCCCCGACAGACACCATGTCCCCCATCACTCACCATGTCCACCATCAGACACCATGTCCACCATCAGAGACCATGTCTCCCAACATACACCATGTCCCCCATCACTCACCATGTCCACCATCAGACACCATGTCCCCCGACAGACACCATGTCCCCCATCACTCACCATGTCCACCATCAGACACCATGTCCACCCTCAGACACCATGTCCACCATCAGACACCATGTCCACCTTCAGACACCATGTCCACCATCATGATACCACAGACACACACAAACACACCAGAGAGGTTTCATTTTCTCAGTGTGTCTGTTGGTTCTGTACAGTCCGGCTGCTGATGATGTTATTTGCTTTCACAGCAGCGAGATCCTCAGAAACGAAGCTCGGAAGACTCAAAAGTAAGACTTTGGCCTGTTTGAGAGGCTTTTCTTCAAACTGTTCGCTGTGCTGATTCCTGTGTTTTATCTTCAGACCTGATGAATCCACCTGCATGTGTAGGACGGTTTAAAATTCAGTTCAGTTTTAGTTTAAAAGTTACGTGGATTTTCAAAAATGTTTTTACTGCTTCAATGTTCCTTTTGACTCATTTCTGTGGGGAATCTAAAGACCGGTTCAAATGCAGGTTTTCAGGTCTTTTATGGTGCTGAAGCTCCTTGCAGGGTTCCAGGGGTTAGCATTTAGCATTTTGCATTGTCCCTGCATCGTGTTAATAGACAAACATCCTCCAGGAACTTCCAAAGCAGCCTTTAAAGCTTCAATAAGTGAAGCCTTCATCCTTTTAATACCTCAAAGCTTGCGTGCTGATTCTACAGACGCTCCTGAGTTGACTAAAAGGAGTGAAACTTTTGACCTGATGCTTTTCCTCTCCCAGGTGATGGTGATGCAGGAGGGCTCCACGTCTCTGTTTGGACAGCACCTGAAGCTGCCCACGCTCCCCAACAGCTCGCTCACCTCCTTCTCCGACCCAAAGAAGAGCAAAAGCATCCACGGATTGAAGGTGAAGCCCCGGCAGACCTTGTACCTTTACATGTGGCCGATTGAGAGAGCTGGCAGAACAGCCATTCAACTATAAGAGTATTGTACTAAAGTGTGTGAAGTCAGTGTGAAGCAACGTGGTGTGATGTGTTCAGGACAGATTCACACAGCGGACGCCTTCACGGCTTCATTCACAACACTGCTTTCCAGTGATGTGCTGCATTCCAGCAGCACATCACTGGACTGTTGAGTAGAACCTCCTGGACACATTTAACTTTGAAGTATGAGTGAGTTTCTGGGTCTCATCTGGCCAAAAAAGATACAAATATAATGTAAATGCAGGATTAGAGATGTGGACGGACACTCAGTACTTTAACAATCTGTTTTCTGACAAGTCTGTCTGTTCTCAAAATGTTATCTTCTGAAACGTAGACTGAACTGTTGATTGTGAATCATCAGGACTGTCCCAGCAGCTGTTGTCCAATATTGTGAATCTTTGCAATGTGTCTTTTAAAACCTATCTGATAACCTGGCATATTCAGAGTCTCTGTGTTCTGGATGAGAGGATAGTCCGTTATATCACAAAATATCATCTCTCTGAAATTAAAGACCAATCAGATTATCCGTCCTTTCATCTTCTATACTGCTTCATCCTGTTCAGGCTTACAGGGTCGCCTGGACAGGTGAGGACAGGTGAGGACAGGGTCACCTGGACAGGTGAGGACAGGTGAGGACAGAGTCACTAGGACAGGTGAGGAGAGGGTCACCTGGACAGGTGAGGACAGGGTCACCTAGACAGGTAAGGACAGGGTCACCTGGACAGGTGAGGAGAGGGTCACCTGGACAGGTGAGGACAGGGTCACCTAGACAGGTAAGGACAGAGTCACTAGGACAGGTGAGGACAGGGTCACCTAGACAGGTAAGGACAGGGTCACCTGGACAGGTGAGGACAGGGTTACTAGGACAGGTGAGGACAGGGTCACCTGGACAGGTGAGGACAGGTGAGGACAGAGTCACTAGGACAGGTGAGGAGAGGGTCACCTGGACAGGTGAGGACAGGGTCACCTAGACAGGTAAGGACAGGGTCACCTGGACAGGTGAGGACAGGTGAGGACAGAGTCACCTGGACAGGTAAGGACAGGTGAGGACAGGGTTACTAGGACAGGTGAGCACAGGGTCACCTGGACAGGTAAGGACAGGGTTACTAGGACAGGTGAGGACAGAGTTACTAGGACAGGTGAGGACAGAGTCACCTGGACAGGTAAGGACAGGTGAGGACAGGGTTACTAGGGCAGGTGAGCACAGGGTCACCTGGACAGGTAAGGACAGGTGAGGACAGGGTTACTAGGACAGGTGAGGACAGGGTCACCTAGACAGGTAACGACAGGGTCACCTGGACAGGTGAGGACAGGGTTACTAGAACAGGTGAGGACAGGGTGACTGGGACAGGTGAGGACAGTCCTCTGGTTCCGATCTGTGGACCAGAACCTCCTGGTCCAGTCCTGGTCTAATCCGTGGCTCTGTGTGTGACAGGATGGTTCTACAGGTGGAGGGACGACTCACCTCACCACGGTCACCACCACCAGCACCAACAGCAGCAGCTTCTCCAAACTCCACAAACCTTCTAAGGACCACAAAGACAAGATTCCAAAAGATCCTAAAGAGTCCAAAAGTGCCTTCAGAGACTCCGGCTGGGAATCCAGCAAAGCCCCCAAAGAGCCCTCCAGGAAACCCAAAGAGAACCAGCCCCTTCCAGACGTCAGTCCCAAGCTGGGCTTCAAGGAGCCCAAGTGTTTGTCCAAGGAGCTCCGGCCTGACGCAGCGACCCACGGGTCCAACAAGCGTCTGTCCACGCCCGACGGAGACGACTACGTCAGCAGGAAACGGAAGAAGCTGTTTGTGGACTCGCTAGGAAAGCCTCCGTCAGATGGAGATGCTCATCATCTGGATCAAAAGCTGCTGAAGGAGCGATCACACCGGAGGAAGCTCCGTCCAGACGGCGAGGAGACGGACAGGAGGAAAGCTTCAACTCTCCCACTGCCTCAGCAGCTGCTGGACCCCAACGACTCGGACCTGGAGGACCAGTCCACCAAGTCAGAGGTGAGTACGGGAAGGGTGACGGCTTCAGTACTGTCTTTCATGGACCACTTTTCCACCAATACTGCTCAGCCCTACTCGCCTTGCCTCAGTCGTTCTCCATTATAATGTAGTACGACCACAGTGTGGGCGGAGTCATCACAGCTTTCCCCCATCGTGTACAAGTAACCCCCCCCGATATGATGCAGAGTGATCAGCTCAGATAATAAATTAGATAGTAAGTAATTGTATTTATTTAGTGATGATATTATGAAATGAGGATCGTTACGATGGTGCGTCACTGTCCGGTGTTTCGGTTTCACTGGTGCCCCAATTAACTGGTGACTTCTGCCACCATCTGCTCGCAGCTGCTGATGTTAAATCAAGACAAAGAAACGCTACGATACTTTAATGGAAATGAGGTTAAACGGCGTTCTCCAGGACAGCTATGGGTTCTGGTCATGGTTTTAACATCTGCTGTGAAAAGGAGCCGCTGGAGGAAGAAGGTCACCAGTTAACAGGGGAACCAGTTAATCCTAAACACTGGTGGTATTGTTGACCCCTTGACCAGCCCGGCCAATCACAATGGATACCTGGTCTCTGAGGCAGGCTCCAGACAAATGAACGAAAGAAAAAAATCCCTTTTTACTGTATCTATGTCATCCAATTCTTATTCTAACCATTTTGTATGATCACAGAATAAAAATCCAGTAATTTACTGAGTTTAGCACTAAACAGTTTACATCACAGTTACATCCTCATATCAAAGTTCCTCCCCTTGGACGATTTACTCATTCCATTAATTTCTTTTTCGGGAGGGTAGGGTACAGCAAAGCCCACCCAGGACCAACTCTGTCTCTGGTCCCACAACAGGAAGTAGTAAAAAGTAGGCGGGGCTGTGAACGACTCAGAGACTCAGTGAAGAACATGAAGCAGCCGTCAAGTCCTCTTGGGACTCAGGTTCAACTTTCTCATTGTGAACAGCAGCGTCCAGCTCCTGCTGAAGCTCCTCCTCCTGGTCCTGAGAGGAGGAGCTCCTGCTGAAGCTCCTCCTCCTGGTCCTGAGAGGAGGAGCTCCTGCTGAAGCTCCGCCTCCTGGTCCTGAGAGGAGGAGCTCCTCCTGGCCCTGAGAGAAGGAGCTCCTCCTGAAGCTCCTCCTCCTGGTCCTGAGAGGAGGAGCTCCTGCTGAAGCTCCGCCTCCTGGTCCAGAGAGGAGGAGCTCCTCCTGGTCCTGAGAGGAGGAGCTCCTGTTGAAGCTCCTCCTCCTGGTCCTGAGAGGAGGAGCTCCTGATCAAGCTCCTCCTGGTCCTGAGAGGAGGAGCTCCTGCTGAAGCTCCTCCTGGTCCTGAAAGGAGGAGCTTCAGCAGGAGCTCCTCCTCTCAGGACCAGGAGGAGGAGCTCCTGCTGAAGCTCCGCCTCCTGGTCCTGAGAGGAGGAGCTCCTGCTGAAGCTCCTCCTCCTGGTCCTGAGAGGAGCAACACATCACCGCAGTCTTTTAACGAGATGTACCTCATTAAAAGACTGCGGTGATGTTGTGTTGCTCCGACGTTTCAATAAACCAGTTAACAAATCAAGCAGTGACCAAAGCGGCGAATGTAAACAACAACGGAGGGTTACTGACGATGAAATAATTAAATATTGAGGGCAAGTCCAGAGTGTCAATCGTCACGACCAATCAGCAGCCGGCGCTCCTCCTCAGAGACCCGTACCTCAACAGAGGGGGAGCAGAAAGTCGAACCCGGCGATCGCGGGGTCTTTCTGTTCCATCCACAACTTTAAAGTCAGACCACGTGAAAACCCGCCCCGCCCTGCGACGCTCCTCGACAGGAAGTGTGATGGAGCTGCGCCATGTGTTCTTCCCCTAACCCTTCTTCATCAATGGGGGAAGGTCAGGGCAACACATTTTCACACGTTGCTTCATTGCATTGTCTCCAAGTTACAGGCTTTCCTGCAAGCAGTGTTTTCTCAGCAAGCTGCAGCCATGCAGTTCAACACTAAACCTTCACACTCGCACAAAAGAGTGGATTCAAACACTTGGCACAATAACTTTGCAACGCATCCACAGAAAACCATCAAACATGCAACAAATCAACACAGTAATCTTCCGGTGTGACTCCAGGACCTTGCGTGCATCTCTGTTTATTACCAGTGTTATTATTTATCAATGGGTCTCACATACATTACGACTCAAAACTAACCAAGTACAAACGGTAAATCCTTAAAACTCTAACCACGTTTATACAATTGTTGGAAATGCATCACAGATTCCCCAACCTGTGGGCTCAGGTTCTGACTCCTGAGCTCTAACAGGCGATCAAATCCCGATACAAGCATCTTGTGCATTACCTGACGCAACTACTAATCTAACCTGCGTCTACTGTATTTCTATGAAATATGTCACAGTGCGCCAAATTGAGGATCTGGTGTCCCCGATGTCCAGATCCGTACAAGCAATTACCAAACTCATGTGAACCACCATGAGAACACACTGTAGGGCAGCTGTGTCTGTAACATTTACTTGGATAAAGCACCACGTGCGTCATCTGACGCTACTACTGCTTCAGCACTTTGACTATAAAAACCTATACAAACTGCCATGGAGTTACAAAAAAAACCCTTCTATTAATGTCAATACATTTTGCTTAGGAGTAAGATGAACATTCCAGAAACTTTCCACAACAGGCCAGGATAAGTGTTGGTACCAAGCATGCTGGAATTTCCACCACCGCCAGCTGAGATTCACAGTCCAGTGTCGGAGGGTCACCGATTGTTAGATACATGTATTTCTATCTATTCTCTAGATTCTGCATGATCCTAACTGTGGCTGGATGAGGAAACTACAGATCTGAGATATTAAGAATTAAGACAATTATTTATTAGACAAAGACATTCTCACCTCTCTCCACTCAAAGAGGAGTGGAGAGAGAGGAGGAGAGGAGAGAGAGGAGAGAGAGGAGAGGGAGGAGAGGGAGGAGAGAAGAGAAAGAGGAGAGGGGAGAGAGGAGGAGGAGAAAGAGGAGAGAGAGGAGAAAGAGGAGAGGAGAGAGAGGGGAAAGAGGAGAGGGAGGAGAGAAGAGAAAGAGGAGAGGAGAGAGGGGGGAGAGGGGAGAGAGGAGGAAGAGGAGGAGAGAGGAGAGAGAGGAGGAAGAGGACGAGAGAGGAGAGAGAGGAGAAATAGGAGAGGAGGAAGAGGAGAGAGAGGAGAAAGAGGAGAGGAGAAAGAGGAGAGGAGAGAGGAGAAAGAGGAGAGGAGAGAGAGGAGGAGGAGAGAGGAGAAGGAGGAGGAGAGAGAGGAGGAGAGAGAGGAGAGAGAGGAGAGAGAGGAGAGAGGAGAAAGAGGAGAGGAGAGAGAAGTGGAGGAGAAAGAGGAGAGAGAGGAGAAAGAGGAGAGGAGAAAGAGGAGAGGAGAGAGAGGAGAAAGAGGAGAGGAGAGAGAGGAGGAGGAGGAGGAGAGAGAGGAGAAAGAGGAGAGGAGAGGAGAGAGAAGTGGAGGAGAAAGAGGAGAGAGAGGAGAAAGAGGAGAGGAGAAAGAGGAGAGGAGAAAGAGGAGAGGAGAGAGAGGAGAGGAGAAAGAGGAGAGGAGATAGAGGAGAAAGAGGACAGTAGAAAGAGGAGAGGAGAGAGAGCTCCTTTAATCTTGTCGCCACAGAAGAAATGTCCAACAGCCTCTGGCTTTCTTTCTTTAGTCTTTCTTTCTTTAGTCTTTCTTTCTTTTGTCTTTCTTTATTTCTTTAGTCTTTCTTTCTTTAGTCTTTCTTTCTTTTGTCTTTCTTTCTTTTGTCTTTCTTTATTTCTTTAGTCTTTCTTTCTTTCTTTAGTCTTTCTTTCTTTCTTTTGTCTTTCTTTCTTTCTTTGGTCTTTCTTTCTTTAGTCTTTCTTTCTTTCTTTAGTCTTTCTTTCTTTCTTTTGTCTTTCTTTCTGTCTTTCTTTTGTCTTTCTTTCTTTCTTTGGTCTTTCTTTAGTCTTACTTTCTTTAGTCTTTCTTTAGTCTTTCTTTCTTTTGTCTTTCTTTCTTTTGTCTTTCTTTCTTTTGTCTTTCTTTCTTTCTTTAGTCTTTCTTTCTTTTGTCTTTCTTTATTTCTTTAGTCTTTCTTTCTTTCTTTAGTCTTTCTTTCTTTCTTTTGTCTTTCTTTCTTTCTTTGGTCTTTCTTTCTTTAGTCTTTCTTTCTTTCTTTAGTCTTTCTTTCTTTCTTTTGTCTTTCTTTCTTTCTTTTGTCTTTCTTTAGTCTTACTTTCTTTAGTCTTTCTTTAGTCTTACTTTCTTTCTTTAGTCTTTCTTTCTTTAGTCTTTCTTTAGTCTTTCTTTCTTTAGTCTTTCTTTCTTTAGTCTTTCTTTCTTTCTTTTGTCTTTCTTTCTTTAGTCTTTCTTTCTTTAGTCTTTCTTTAGTCTTTCTTTCTTTAGTCTTTCTTTCTTTCTTTTGTCTTTCTTTCTTTCTTTTGTCTTTCTTTCTTTCTTTGGTCTTTCTTTAGTCTTTCTTTCTTTAGTCTTTCTTTCTTTTGTCTTTCTTTCTTTAGTCTTTCTTTCTTTAGTCTTTCTTTAGTCTTTCTTTCTTTTGTCTTTCTTTCTTTAGTCTTTCTTTCTTTCTTTTGTCTTTCTTTCTTTCTTTGGTCTTTCTTTAGTCTTACTTTCTTTAGTCTTTCTTTCTTTCTTTTGTCTTTCTTTCTTTCTTTTGTCTTTCTTTCTTTCTTTGGTCTTTCTTTAGTCTTACTTTCTTTAGTCTTTCTTTCTTTAGTCTTACTTTCTTTAGTCTTACTTTCTTTAGTCTTTCTTTCTTTAGTCTTTCTTTAGTCTTACTTTCTTTAGTCTTTCTTTCTTTAGTCTTTCTTTCTTTAGTCTTTCTTTCTTTCGTCTTTCTTACTTTCTTTAGTCTTTCTTTCTTTAGTCTTTCTTTCTTTTGTCTTTCTTTCTTTCTTTAGTCTTTCTTTCTTTTGTCTTTCTTTATTTCTTTAGTCTTTCTTTCTTTCTTTAGTCTTTCTTTCTTTCTTTTGTCTTTCTTTCTTTCTTTCTTTAGTCTTTCTTTCTTTCTTTTGTCTTTCTTTCTTTCTTTCTTTAGTCTTTCTTTAGTCTTTCTTTCTTTTGTCTTTCTTTATTTCTTTAGTCTTTCTTTCTTTAGTCTTTCTTTTGTCTTTCTTTCTTTTGTCTTTCTTTCTTTTGTCTTTCTTTATTTCTTTAGTCTTTCTTTCTTTTGTCTTTCTTTATTTCTTTAGTCTTTCTTTCTTTCTTTAGTCTTTCTTTCTTTCTTTTGTCTTTCTTTCTTTCTTTGGTCTTTCTTTCTTTAGTCTTTCTTTCTTTCTTTAGTCTTTCTTTCTTTCTTTCTTTCTTTCTTTCTTTCTTTCTTTGGTCTTTCTTTAGTCTTACTTTCTTTAGTCTTTCTTTCTTTAGTCTTTCTTTAGTCTTACTTTCTTTCTTTAGTCTTTCTTTCTTTAGTCTTTCTTTAGTCTTTCTTTAGTCTTTCTTTCTTTAGTCTTTCTTTCTTTAGTCTTTCTTTCTTTCTTTTGTCTTTCTTTCTTTAGTCTTTCTTTCTTTAGTCTTTCTTTAGTCTTTCTTTCTTTTGTCTTTCTTTCTTTAGTCTTTCTTTCTTTCTTTTGTCTTTCTTTCTTTCTTTGGTCTTTCTTTAGTCTTACTTTCTTTAGTCTTTCTTTCTTTTGTCTTTCTTTAGTCTTACTTTCTTTCTTTAGTCTTTCTTTCTTTAGTCTTTCTTTCTTTAGTCTTTCTTTAGTCTTACTTTCTTTAGTCTTTCTTTCTTTAGTCTTTCTTTCTTTAGTCTTTCTTTCTTTAGTCTTTCTTTCTTTAGTCTTTCTTTAGTCTTACTTTCTTTAGTCTTTCTTTCTTTAGTCTTTCTTTCTTTCGTCTTTCTTTCTTTAGTCTTTCTTTCTTTCGTCTTTCTTTCTTTTGTCTTTCTTTCTTTTGTCTTTCTTTATTTCTTTAGTCTTTCTTTCTTTTGTCTTTCTTTATTTCTTTAGTCTTTCTTTCTTTCTTTAGTCTTTCTTTCTTTCTTTTGTCTTTCTTTCTTTCTTTGGTCTTTCTTTCTTTAGTCTTTCTTTCTTTCTTTAGTCTTTCTTTCTTTTGTCTTTCTTTCTTTCTTTCTTTAGTCTTTCTTTAGTCTTTCTTTCTTTTGTCTTTCTTTAGTCTTACTTTCTTTAGTCTTTCTTTCTTTAGTCTTTCTTTCTTTAGTCTTTCTTTCTTTAGTCTTTCTTTAGTCTTACTTTCTTTAGTCTTTCTTTCTTTAGTCTTTCTTTCTTTTGTCTTTCTTACTTTCTTTAGTCTTTCTTTCTTTAGTCTTTCTTTAGTCTTACTTTCTTTCTTTAGTCTTTCTTTCTTTAGTCTTTCTTTAGTCTTTCTTTCTTTCTTTAGTCTTTCTTTCTTTAGTCTTTCTTTAGTCTTTCTTTCTTTCTTTAGTCTTTCTTTAGTCTTTCTTTCTTTCTTTAGTCTTTCTTTAGTCTTTCTTTCTTTAGTCTTTCTTTCTTTAGTCTTTCTTTCTTTAGTCTTTCTTTAGTCTTACTTTCTTTAGTCTTTCTTTCTTTCGTCTTTCTTACTTTCTTTAGCCTTTCTTTCTTTAGTCTTTCTTTAGTCTTACTTTCTTTCTTTAGTCTTTCTTTCTTTAGTCTTTCTTTAGTCTTTCTTTCTTTCTTTAGTCTTTCTTTCTTTCTTTAGTCTTTCTTTAGTCTTTCTTTCTTTCTTTAGTCTTTCTTTAGTCTTTCTTTCTTTCTTTAGTCTTTCTTTAGTCTTTCTTTCTTTAGTCTTTCTTTCTTTAGTCTTTCTTTCTTTAGTCTTTCTTTCTTTTGTCTTTCTTTCTTTTGTCTTTCTTTAGTCTTACTTTCTTTAGTCTTTCTTTCTTTAGTCTTACTTTCTTTAGTCTTTCTTTCTTTAGTCTTTCTTTCTTTTGTCTTTCTTTAGTCTTACTTTCTTTAGTCTTTCTTTCTTTCTTTAGTCTTTCTTTCTTTAGTCTTTCTTTAGTCTTACTTTCTTTAGTCTTTCTTTCTTTAGTCTTTCTTTCTTTAGTCTTTCTTTCTTTTGTCTTTCTTTAGTCTTACTTTCTTTAGTCTTTCTTTCTTTCTTTAGTCTTTCTTTCTTTAGTCTTTCTTTAGTCTTACTTTCTTTAGTCTTTCTTTCTTTAGTCTTTCTTTCTTTAGTCTTTCTTTCTTTAGTCTTTCTTTCTTTCGTCTTTCTTACTTTCTTTAGTCTTTCTTTCTTTAGTCTTTCTTTCTTTAGTCTTTCTTTCTTTTGTCTTTCTTTAGTCTTTCTTTCTTTAGTCTTTCTTTCTTTAGTCTTTCTTTCTTTCGTCTTTCTTACTTTCTTTAGTCTTTCTTTAGTCTTTCTTTCTTTAGTCTTTCTTTCTTTAGTCTTACTTTCTTTAGTCTTTCTTTAGTCTTTCTTTCTTTCGTCTTTCTTACTTTCTTTAGTCTTTCTTTCTTTAGTCTTTCTTTCTTTCGTCTTTCTTACTTTCTTTAGTCTTTCTTTCTTTAGTCTTTCTTTAGTCTTACTTTCTTTCTTTAGTCTTTCTTTCTTTAGTCTTTCTTACTTTCTTTAGTCTTTCTTTAGTCTTTCTTTCTTTCTTTAGTCTTTCTTTCTTTAGTCTTTCTTTAGTCTTACTTTCTTTCTTTAGTCTTTCTTTCTTTAGTCTTTCTTTCTTTAGTCTTTCTTTCTTAGTCTTTCTTTATTCGTTTAAGCTTCTCTTAACTGGACTCTTTTATCTTTTCTTCTTGTTTTAGTCTGTTGAACTTATCAGCAGCAGAACGTGGTAACACTGTCATTTTCCCATGGGGTGTGTGTGTGTGTGTGTGTGTGTGTGTGTGGGGGGGGGGGGGGGGGGGGGGGGGGGGGGGGGGGGGGGGGGGGGGGTCTGTAAAGGGGATGTGGGGTGAGAAATGCCAGGTGTTTAATTCTCCCCAAGCGAACTACCCCGGTGGTCAAGAAGCACTCATTTCTCATGTAACACACACACACACACACACACACACACACACACACACACACACACACACACACACACACACACACACACACACAGCGACATAGACAAACACTGGAGTACTCCAGTAGTACTGCAGTAACTGCAGCAGTACAGCTGTTGAATCTTCTTGTAGTTTCTTCTACTTCACAGTAGAAGCTGTTTGGTCCTGCTGGGATTCTACATGTGTTATTAAACTGTTATACACCAACTGACCTTTAGAGTACTGCACTGAACTGTGGGGAGTACTGGAGTACTGCACTGAACTGTGGGGAGTTTACTGGAGTACTGCACTGAACTGTGGGGAGTTTACTGGAGTACTGCACTGAACTGTGGGGAGTACTGGAGTACTGCACTGAACTGTGGGGAGTACTGGAGTACTGCACTGAACTGTGGGGAGTCCTGGAGTACTGGAGTACTGCACTGAACTGTGGGGAGTACTGGAGTACTGGAGTACTGCAGTGAACTGTGGGGGGTTTACTGCAGTACTGCACTGAACTGTGGGGAGTACTGGAGTACTGGAGTACTACAGTGAACTGTGGGGGTTTACTGCAGTACTGCACTGAACTGTGGGGAGTACTGGAGTACTTCAGTGAACTGTGGGGATTTTACTGCAGTACTGCAGTGAACTGTGGGGATTTTACTGCAGTACTGCACTGGACTGTGGGCAGTTTACTGGAGTACTGCACTGAACTGTGGGGAGTTTACTGGAGTACTGCAGTGAACTGTGGGGAGTACTGCAGTGAACTGTATGGAGTACTGCAGTGAACTGTGGGCCATTTACTGGAGTACTGCAGTGAACTGTGGGGAGTACTGCAGTACTGCAGTGAACTGTGGGGAGTACTGCAGTGAACTGTGGGGAGTTTACTGCAGTACTCTAGTAAACTGCCCACAGTTTACTGCAGTACTGCAGCAGAAGCAGTCCTGCTGTCTGGAGCTCCCTCTAGTGGAGGGATGAAGAACTCACCAGCACAGTTTACATGGGCGTGTCTAGACCCCCTGGGGCCCGGAGCACAAAGGACTATGGGGCCTCCCATTAGTTTAATGCAGTGGTTCTCAATTATTTTCTGTCATGCCCCCCCTGGAGGACAAAAATGTTTTCAGCCCCCCCCCCCCCCCCCGAATTGTACTACCATTGAGAACCTGATAATATTTATTTATTTATCTGTATAAACCATGTATGAGTTGCTGCACCAGCATTCTGCATACAATCGCCTGATTATCAAGATAAATTAATAAAATGAGCTGGAGGCCCTTTTTTATCGTTCAAGCATGAATAAACACACTAATACTGAAAGTTGCGCCCACCTCACGCCCCCCCTGACACCCCCACCACGCCCCCCCCAGGGGGGCTCGCCCCCCCATTTGAGAAGCACTGGTTTAATGTAACATTTAGGCTGTAACAGAAAAGGTATGGGGTATTATTACATTATCGTTGAATTCTAAATACAAATTAGCCACAGTGGAGACTAAACTGACAGCAGGACTGATGCTGGTCTCAGTTTTAGCATTTGACAACAAATACTTTATTGTGGGAGAAAATATCATTGGTAGCAAAGGACTAACGTGTGTGCCTATGAATGTATGAATGTACTTCACAGCCTTTGGCCAGCAGACTTCTAGTGTGAAAGCTAAGCTGCACTACTTCTTCAAGTAAAGCTGGTAAAATGGTGGAAATGAAGAATGAGTATTGTCAGTGTGTCACATTGTAATGTTTACAATCACAGTCTGATTCACTTCACTCACTTCAATGGGAACCTTCTGCTGTTTGGTGGCTTTAGAACAAACTGCTTTCAATGCGTCATTGCAGCATCCAAACCAGTTACATGAGTTTGTCACTGAAATTGACTGATGTCAGCTGTCGCTCGGGGCCCCCTTTAGCTAGGGCCCCTTTAGCTGGGGTCCCCTTTAGCTAGGGCCCCTTTAGCTAGGGCCCCTTTAGCTAGGGCCCCTTTAGCTGGGGTCCCCTTTAGCTAGGGCCCCTATAGCTGGGGTCCCCTTTAGCTAGGGCCCCTTTAGCTAGGGCCCCTTTAGCTGGGGTCCCCTTTAGCTAGGGCCCCTTTAGCTAGGGACCCTTTAGCTGGGGTCCCCTTTAGCTAGGGCCCCCTTTAGCTGGGGTCCCCTTTAGCTAGGGTCCCCCTTTAGCTAGGGCCCCTTTAGCTGGGGCCCCCTTTAGCTGGGGCCCCTTTAGCTAGGGTCCCCCTTTAGCTAGGGCCCCTTTAGCTGGGGCCCCCTTTAGCTGGGGCCCCTTTAGCTAGGGTCCCCCTTTAGCTAGGGCCCCTTTAGCTGGGGTCCCCTTTAGCTAGGGTCCCTTTAGCTAGGGCCCTTTTAGCTGGGTCCCCCTTTAGCTAGGGCCCCCTTTAGCTAGGGCCCCTTTAGCTGGGGTCCCCTTTAGCTAGGGCCCCTTTAGCTAGGGCCCCTTTAGCTGGGGTCCCCTGTAGCTAGGGTCCCCTTTAGCTAGGGCCCCTTTAGCTAGGGCCCCTTTAGCTGGGGTCCCCTTTAGCCACGGCCCCTTTAGCTAGGGTCCCTTTAGCTGGGGTCCCCTTTAGCCACGGCCCCTTTAGCT